>NC_037676.1:120203926-120410178 GCF_003255815.1 Theropithecus gelada
GGGGGGGGGGGGGGGGGAGGGAAGGAAATGTCTTTTGGACCAGTGTAGACCAGCCCAGTGGTTTAGGTCATCATTCTTCTCATCCCCTCCCACCCAGCTGGGTCACAAAACTATTTCTCATCTTCAAAAATAACTAGGGTTGATTAATTAAATACATGGAACATAACAGGTAAGACCTATACTGATCTTAGGAGATTGTAGAAGAGGTTTCGGGTTATTTTTGTTTAAAAGCCATGGTAGTGGATGAACTAAGAAGGGATCAATTCAAAATATACAGCCGGAGGCAAAAGAATTAACTGATTGTTGTCGGAGCTGGCCCAGGTTCCCTGACTCTCTGGGATCCCCCTCCTGCCTTCCCAAGCCCTCTTCCCTTCTGTAGTATCTCCTCCATGCTTCCTCATCTGCTCCACGGCTTCACAAAGCTGCTTTACAGTTAGGTCAAATCAGCCTGACACCACAGATTCTCACCACCTGGAATTTTTGTTTGTTTGAGACAAGATCTTGCTCTGTTGCCCAGGCCAGAGTGCAGTGGTGAGATCACGGCTCACAGCCGTGACCTCCCAGGCTCAATCAATCCTCCCACCTCAGCTTCCTAAGTAGCTGGGACCACAGCCCATGTCACCATGCCCAGCTAATTTTTGTATTTTTTGTAGAGACAGGCTTTCACTGTGTTGCCCAGGCTGGTCTCAAACTCCTGGCCTCAAGTGATTCACCTGTCTTGGCCTCCCAAAGTATTGGGATTACAAGCATGAGCCACCACACCCAGCCCTCACTACCTGAATTTGGCTTTCATTGCCACCTCTCAGATAACCGTTGTTTCCATGATCTACAAGCCAGTTTAACCAAACCCAGAGATAGTTATCATATCCTAAGACAACTAATAAAAAGCACTGGGCTTAGTATAAAGCACACCCACTCACTTCCCACCATCTCTTTCCCCTGGCCCCCAACACATAAAATGATCCAATTTTGACATAAAATTTCTAAAATAAAAACTTGGTTGAAAGTCGAGTCTTTGGGAAACTGAACCTTCACGTTGGGAGGTTATAGACTTATTCCAATGATAAGTGCTTTTTGTACACAAGTGGCCTTTTGGAATTGATTTCTGAGTTCTGGGACACACACAGGCTTTTGAATGGTCTCAATAGTGGTAAGCCTTAAACCTTCTGAAGACAGATTGTATTTCTTTGGAGTGAGCCAAAAGTGTTTAGGAGACAAATCTGGTGAGTGTCCAGCTGGGAAGTACCATTTGGGTCAAAGCTATAAAGTATCAAGAGTGATTTTCTGGTGTGGTTTGAAAATTAGCTCTAAAAGTCACTCCAAAAGAGGCATTCCAGAAATGTATATAGCAATAACACCATCAATGGAATAAAAAATGTTTTATCCCCTAAATTGACTACTAGATGGATAATGCTATTTCATGCCTCCATTCCTTTAAATATGCTATTTGGTCCCTTCTCCTAGAGTGCAAAGTCCTCACTCTCACTCTATCTCCCCAAATATCTAATTTGTTTTCTTCCATCAAAATATATTTTTCTAGGAAGCCTTCTTTGAATCTCCAATCTGATTCTGATGTCTTCATTCATGCTCTCTCATCACCACCCCCCACTCCCTTCCTCCCCTCTAACATGTGGGGCAATGCTTGCTTAAAGAACATTGCAAACAATGGTCTTCATTTTCTGCCCCCACCACTAAACTGTCAGGTACTTAAATATAATGGCTATATTTTACTTTACTTGACAGAGCAATGGCTTCATACAGTGCTTCATAAATGCTTGTTGCTCAAATAAATCCATTTGAAAAATTAACCTCCTTGCTCTGTAGTTTTACCTCACACGATCTGACATACTTGTCATCTGTAGTTCAATGTCAACCCAGGAGTAATTTTACAAGAAAGATTCTGACAGTGTTGACCCTGGACCCTCATATTATTTTTTCAACAATAATCTAAATGCTGGTGGAGAAAGAAGGCTAATACAGAAAACAGTAACATGAGCTACGGAAGTGGGCCAGGACTTTAACAAGAAAACATACCTGAATTAGTGTTCAAAATGACATTGGTAACCTAAAGAAATCATTTATCTCAGACTGAAGAACTTAAGCAATATGTCTATATGAGCTATTAGGTCCATATTAGAGCTATTTCTCAATCAATGAAAAATACACCCAAAACAGCTTACTATGAAGCACAATTCTCAGTATGTAAATCTATTATCTCGCATTAAAAATATCACACAAATAGCCTACCGCCCAGCAATTCCTTTGAGGCTATATAGCCAACAGAAGTAAGTGTTTGTTTCCATGAAAATACATATGTATAAGAATGTTCGTAGAAGCTTTATTCATAAATAGTCCCAAACTGGAGACACGCATAATGTTCACCCATGGGAGAATGTGGAAACACACGGCCGGGCGCGGTGGCTCACGCCTGTAATCCCAGCACTTTGGGAGGCCGAGGCGGGTGGATCACAAGGTCAGGAGATCGAGACCATCCTGGCTAACATGGTGAAACCCCGTCTCTACTAAAAATACAAAAAAATTAGCCGGGCGTGGTGGCGGGCGCCTGTAGTCCCAGCTACTCGGGAGGCTGAGGCAGGAGAATGGCACGAACCTGGGAGGCAGAGCTTGCAGTGAGCCAAGATTGCGCCACTGCACTCCAGCCTGGGCAACAGAGCGAGACTCCGTCTTCAAAAAAAAAAAAAAAAGAATGTGTAAACACACCTTGGCATATTCATAAAACAAATATGCTAGCAAGAGCAAAGAATGAGCCACAGATAACCACAACCTCGTGGATCCTCACAGACATAATGGCAAGTTACAGAAGTTACAGACAAAAGACTATATACAGTAGGATTCCATGTGTATGAAATCAAAAAACATGGAAAAGAAATTACTGACTGAGATAATGTATGAGGGGTATTATTGGGTGCTAGAAATGTTCTATATTTTGAATGAACCTGGTGGTAATTACATGGATATAGACATACACAAAAATTCATAAGGTTGCACATTTAACAGTTTGCATTTTATGTAAGCTTACACTTTAATGAAATTTTAAATAAATATAAATTTGTTTAGATATTTCAGTCTCATAGGAGATTTAATCCTAACATAGTAGCAGAGGGGCTTGGAGGTAAAGAAGGAGTTAATGAGCAATCCTGGTGGGGTTATGCAGAGAGGGGTAGAGACCCTTTTGGATAAGCTGAGTAGCTACAGCAAAAAAGATAATGTCAGGGTGTTGGTATCCCAAGTTTGACCCCTGAAAGGAGAGTGGCCCTGAATACTGAGGTTCTAGTGTTTGCATCCTGGGACACAGTAGCAAAATCTTTGGAACTGATCATTCAGGGAAGCAGTTACTACATAGTATGTTAAGGCTTATATGAGGACACTTAATCCTGATTTTTTTTAAAAAAGATGATCATATATCTGGCCGGGCATGGTGGCTTGCGCCTATAATCCCAGCACTTTGGGAGGCTGAGGCGGGTGGATCACCTGAGGTCAGGAGTTTGAGACCCGCCTGGCCAACATGGTGAAATCCGGTCTCTACTAAAAATACAAAATTTAGCTGGGCGTGGTGGCAGATGACTGTAATCCCAGCTACTCAGGAGGCTCAGGCGGGAGAATCACTTGAACCCGGGAGATGCAGGCTGCAGTGAGCCGAGACTGTGCCAGTGCACTCCAGCCCGGGCAATGGAGCAAGACTCCGTCTCAAAAAGAAAAAAAAGAAAAAAAAGACCATATATCCAAGGGCCTACTCAGCAGGAACATCAGGTATATCAAAAGTAGTAAAAGAAAAGTGTAAATAGGAAAAGAAGTTGCCAGATGTTAAATGAAGTTAGAATGAGTTAATAAATTTAGAGGTAAAGATGATGTGGGGCTCACAGTAGACCACAAGCAATTTTAAATATGTCAGCTGGATACAAAGAACATATATAAAAGGGGAGAATAATGTAGACACTAGACAGGGCCAATTAATCCTTGCATGAAAAAAAATGCTGGTTTGTCCCTCAGTTGGGCTTTGGGGTCCTCCTAATCATTGCCTGGCCTGGCTATCTAATCCATGAGGGTCAGATGAAACAGGGTGAGATCCACATAAATGTCTCCATACCCACTACCCAGGACCAGTGGCCTGGTGGGTACATAATAAAGAACTTAAATTTAAGGACTAAACACTGAAGTTAGCCACTAGGGTTTCTTTCTCCACCAAACTTAGAAAGGTCCCTAAGGGGAGCTATGTATTATCCGGAAATTTAACAAAAGTAAATAAGGAAACACTCGGTGCTAATGCAGGTTTCATTTCAAAGAAAAGAATTCCTGAACACAATAATTAAGAGTGATGTTGCCTTAACCCAGGGTTTAAAATCTTTTGAAAAGTATCTATTTGAATGAAGGCAATGGAATGTGTGTCTTCTATCTGCTCTGTCCCCAGGATGTATAGGTGTCCCTTTGCTGATGAAAGGTATAGGTGGCATGCAATAAATGGAAATGTTATATACCTTGCTCCCTGGGTAGGGTGGCCAGATTTAGTATACAGCAATACAGGGTGCCCAGTGAAATGTGAATGTCTAGCAAACTTTTGCTCAGTTATTTCCGAACAACCACATTCTGGCTTTAACTAAAACCACATCATTACACTCATATTTTACACAAATATTTATTCCAAGTGGTTACAAAATAAAAAACTGAGTAATAAGTTCATGACTTTCTCCCCATCCTCCATCTGTAGGCTTTCTTCAGCCAGTAAGCACATCATCTCTTTGGAATCCAGAGGCCACATTCAACTATGTAAAAGTAATTCTAATCTGAACTTTTCTCCCTAAAATTCACAACTTATCTAAATTAATGAAAAAAAAAAAAAAGACTGGGTCATATTTCTGTTTTAGGATTATGAGGTGGAGTAGGGAAGAGATGTCCTTCTCTGGATGACATATATAGGAACAACAAACTAAACACTCCCAGGAAAGCCCAGAAAGGTTTCTTTACAAATATATCACAGCTGCATGACTCACACTTTTAGTTTTGACCTAACAGTACTTGTTTGAAAGCAGTGATCATCACCAGAACACAGACTCTGCAAAGGCTAGCTTTGGTTTGGGGTATCCCCGTTCACTCTCATGAACAGTCCAGAAATAACGCTAACAACCACCCGTGGCAACAGTGTGCTGTACCACAATGATAATGCCAACTGATGTTTAATTTTCCCTCTGACCTTGTAATGGAGGCAGGACGGGTGTTGTTATTACATTAAACATGAAGAAACAGAAGACACCAGCAGAGCTCAGAGTGGATCCCTAGAAATGATTCCAAGTGACATGCCTATCCCACCATCCCATGCTACAGTTTCCAGGCCATGGCCCCAAGAAGAAGATATTACTATGTTGAGTTAAAAAACAAATGATCGGCCAGGCACGGTGGCTCATGCCTGTAATCCTAGCACCTTGGGAGGCCAAGGCAGACAGATCATGAGGTCAGGAGTTCAAGACCAGCCTGGCCAATATGGTGAAATCCCATCTCTACTAAAAATACAAAAATTGACCGGGTGTCAGGGGGTGCACCTGTAGTCCCAGCTACTCAGGAGGCTGAGGCAGAAGAATCGCTTAAACCCACGAGGCGGAAGTTGCACCAAGCCGAGATCGCACCATTGCAAGATCGCACCATTGCACTGCAGCCTGGGCGACTGAGTGAGACTCCATTTCAAAAACAAACAAACAAAACAAAGCAAACAAAACAAACAAAAAACGAAAAAAAAGAAAATCCTTATCCATTACTTATTTCCATCTCCATTACTGATTACAGGGGCATATTTTAATGATTGGCAGAGGGTGATCAAGTAGCAAAAGTTCTGGAACTCAGTCAGATACCTAACTCAAAACCAAACATCAAAAATGAAAAAAAAATCTAGACAGTGGAGCAACCAGGAGTATCATGGTAGACAGTTATAAAAGAAAAGGGTAACAAGATCATGAAAAAGTCAGTTCCCCTCCACATTTTAGTAACTAGACCGGGCAAAACACCATTTATCCTAGATGCATAATCTCTACAACAAAACGTTCTACATTTTGGCCCCTAATCTCTACCCCTGAATGGGTAGAATGACTCTTCGTCTTTCCAAAGCACTGCAGTAGAACAGAATGCCAGGGGAAACATCCATACAAGACAGCATTTATTTGGACCATTGTACCTTTAGTGAGTGACAGAGAAAAGCTAGAAAATAAATTACCACTTAAACAAATTGTTTTGTTTACATGTCTGCTCCCCCAATATCTCTCCCAGAGCCCCGTGGGTGACTGTAGGTGTTATCAATGATGAACTGGGACAGGAGTCGTTAATGTGACCATGAACAAGGTAGCAAAGCTGTAATGAAGAGATCTCCATGGTGTAATGACTGTGGTTTCCTGTCTAAGATAGCTAGAGGTGTGTTATTAACACAGAGAGGGTCAACACTGCCCATCAACACCCAGAGGCTTCAAGACACCCTGCAGAGAATGCCACATTGCTGGATGCTGGTACTGACTAATCAAAGCAAATATCTCCCATGCCCACTCCCATTTTCCCTGAGTGATAATACGAGAAAAGAACAAAGGATAAGAGGGGAAAGGAAATGACGTGAGAGTCATCCTCGTCCTTCCCCCTCCCTTCTCCCCTTTTGTACCCCTCAGGATGCAATCCATCCCCAACCCCAGCTGAGACTTCCTCCAAAGTATTGCTTCTAATCCATACGCATCCGCCGTCGCCACTGTCACCTCCACATTCAAATCAGCATGAGCACCCATTTCATTTGGAAGGAGACCTCCAGTGATGGGGATCCTTTATCCAACACACACTATTAATCTCACTGCTAAAATCTTCATTACAAACTACACTAACAGCCCTTCAGTTAGTTTCCTGTTTTTCAACGCTGGGCTCTCTTCCAACTTAATATATGGAAATCCCACTCGGAAAGTTTGCTAAAGAACAACTATTCTCATTACCATCTGGGTTCTGACCCAGTGGTCTGTACTTTAACCCAGATGGTCTTTCATGAGGGAAGGTTTGTTTGTTCGGGTGTTTTTTTTTTTTTTTCCCAGGGTGAGTTCTTCAGTGGAAACTTCGCTCTGGTTTTCCAACACTGTTTTCACAGCAGCTGGAGGGCAGAGGCTGCTGTCCTCTCTCTTGTAAACAAAAAGGCCAACCCGCAGTCCCCGGCCACCAGGACAAACACACACTCCTGCTGCGAGGGCAGCCCCGTGCTGTGTACGCACGGCAGGGCGGTGGTGGCGGAGGAAGCTGTTGTCTGCTTTCTTATTACTGCGCTGTCATTCATGCAAAAGTCAGTCCACAAATGCATCAGTGGCTTCCTTTCAAAAGGGCCATTTTATTGAATTTATTGACTGTGCTTATAAGCTTCCTGTGTAAAGACGCTTTGCTCAAGCTTCAAGAAAGAGAACTTATTTATACAAACCCATTTCAATATTGCCTCTGTAAAAAAATGTGTACGGGCATCAAAATATTCAAAAATGACTATCTCTTTACATGAAGTCAGCAACACTAGGGGGGTTTTAAATGCTTTATTTACTGTTTTTATTTCTAAGATTACCAGTGCCAACTCTACTAATTCAGAAAGTACAGTAATTCAGACAGTAGGAGGGCTGTAACTAATCTTTGCACTGCCTATGAAGAAAGGATTGCTAAGCAAATTATAATGCATGAGTAAGGTTGTTCCAAGAATAGATAAATATTTGGCAAGAACTATTTTAGGTCTCTTCTAGTACTTTGGAGCTACCCACTAATTTATAAATACTTGATCTACTAATTCCAAAACTTCTTATCTATTCATTTAACTAGGTCTCGAAGCGGCAAGGCAAGCAGCATGGATCCCATTGGTGATGTATGTTGTTCATTTGTTCTTGAAAAAGTACTTTCTGCTGGGCATGGTGGCTCATGGCTGTAATTCCAGTACTTTGGGAGGCTGAGGCAGGCAGATCACTTGAGGTCAGGAGTTCGAGACCAGCCTGGCCAACATGGCGAAACCCCATTTCTACTAATAAATAAATAAATAAATAAATAAATAAATAAATAAATAAAAACAAAAATTAGCCAGGCATGGTGGCGGGCACCTATAATCCCAGCTACTCCGAAGGCTGAGGCACAAGAATCACTTGAATCTGGGAGGCGGAGGTTGCAGTCGGCTGAGATCACACCACTGCACTCCAGCCTGGGTGTCAGAGCAAGACTTTGGAAAAAAAAAAAAAAGGGAGAAAGAAACAGAGAGGGAGGGAGGGAGGGAAGGAAAGAAGGAAGGAAGGAAGGAAGGAAGGAAGGAACGAAGGAAGGAAGGAAGGAAGGAAGGAAGGAAGGAAGGAAGGAAGCAAGGAAGGAAGCAAGCAAGGAAGGAAGGAAGGAAGGAGAAAAATTACTTTCTTTCAGAAAACAAACTAAATTTCATTTTTTAAAGTTTAGATTTTTTTCCCAGATTTTGTCAGAATGAGATTTCCCTCAATGATTAGTTTTCTATTGCTGCTGTAATAAATTCCCATAAACCCAGCAACTTAAAACAACACCCCTGTTTTAGGTCACAAGTCTGGGGACACAGTATGGTTGGTTTCTCTGCTCAGTGTCTCACAAGGTGTCAGTCAGCCATGTCCTTGTCTACAACCCTAGGTCTTCTTAGGAGCACACGTCTGTGGCAGAATTCAGTTCCTTGCAGGTGTAGAACTGACATCTCTGTTTCCTTCCTGCCTATCAGTCAGGGTCACTCACAGCTACCACAGGACACTTGCATCCTTGCCTACGCTCCCTTCCCCCATTCATCAAAGCCATGAAAGAAGATGCTTCCTCATGGACTGACTCTTTAGCTGGAGAAAAAAGTGCCTAGTCTAGCCCCTTTTAAGGGCTCATCAGATTATGGCAGTTCCAGCTAAGATAATCTCCCTATTTTAACGCCAACTATTTAGGGCTTTAATTATTATTACTATTATTTTTTTAGATGGAGTCTAGCTCTATCACCCAGCCTGGAGTGCAGTGGCACAATCTCGGCTCACTGCAGCCCCTGCCTCCTGGGTTCAAGTGATTCTCCTGCCTCAGCCTCCCAAGTACCTAGGATTACAGGCATGCGCCACCACATCCAGTTAATTTTTAAAAAATATTTTTGGTAGAGACGTGGTTTCACCATGTTGGCCAGACTGGTCTTGAACTCCTGACCTCAAGTGATCTGCTGACCTCAGTCTCCCAAAGTGCTGGGATTACAGGCGTGAGCCACCACGCCTGGCTAGGGCTTTAATTACATCTGCAAAAATATTTTCAGAGCAGCACCTACATTAATGTTTGTTTAGATAAACAGATGTATATATACCATAATATGAAAATCTTAGGGACTATAGAGTTCTGCCTACCATTCCTTCCCAGTATTCAAAATTAATATTTTTTACAAGATAAAAAACAAATTTAAATTTGTTCCCCAGCACCATTCTCCTGGTCTTGACTTAAATGTTCTTGACACTTCACCAAGGCCAATAAATTAGTTTCATTTTATGACTTCTCTCTCCCAAACAAGACTTTTAGTCTTCCTGAAGGCAACTAACAAGACCCATCTTCCTTTTCTACATAAGTAACACCAGCCAGGGAAGGTTAGAAGGAGGACTCATGAATAACAGTGCAAAATATTAGAATAAAAACTATGAGGCCGGGCATCGTGACTCACACCTGTAATTCCAACACTTTGGGAGGCTGAGGTGGGAGGATTGTCCGAGTCCAGGAGTTTGAGACCAGCCTGGGCAACATGGTGAGACCCCACCTCTATAAAAAATATTAAAGTTAGATGGGTTTGGTGGCCTATGTCTGTGGTCCCACCTACTCCAGAGGCTGAGGGGAGAAGGTTGCTTGAGCCCAGGAGGTTGGCACTACAGGGAGCAGTGTTCACACCACTGCACTCCAGCCTGGGAGACAGAGAGATATGTTTTCTTAAATAATATTTTAAAAAAGAGAGAGAGAAAATCCACATGTCAACATGGATGCTCAGTAGTAACAGCCCAATGTCACAGGTATGTTCTAAACATCACCCAACACTTACAATACCCTACCTGACCTTCAACAGCAACAAAAAATAGAGGCAGTCCTACAAAGAAGATCTTACATTACCAGCATTAAAAAGTTAAACACCATTTTAATAGACTCTTTTAGGGGAATCTAATGAATTAATGTATAGTGTTTACCACAAAGGGTTACTATACAAATAGATATGTCAGTGTTTCCAGAGCTAACAATAACTTTTAAGCAGAGGCAGTGTTCTTAAGTATGATGACACATCCTCCCTGGTCCTCCATACTCTGAATTTATCTATGTTGGCTGATTTTGTTTATTATCCCTCTGACTACCCTGGTTCTCCCTCCCATTGGAATCTGCTGAGAGTTGTAGTTGAGAAACGGAAAACTCACAAACCCACTATTTACAATGCAACAAATATTGACTGAGCCCCCATGGTATGCCAGGCACTGTTCTAGGCGCTAAAGCTAGATAAATTAACGAGACACAGAACTATCCTGCTTTCAGGAAGCCCACATTCTAGAGGGAAAGACAAATGACAACCCAGTGACAATGTGGGATAGAGATGTGGGTACTGGCCGAGCACAGGGGTTCATGCCTGTCATCCCAGCACTTTGGGAGACTGAGGCAGGTGGATCACCTGAGGTCAGGAGCTCGAGACCAGCCTGGCCAACATGGCGAAACCCTGTCTCTACTAAAAACACAAAAATTAGCTGGGTGTGGTAGTGGGTGCCTATAATCCCAGCTACTCGGGAGGCTGAGGCAGGAGAATCGCCTGAACCTGGGGTGCAGGGGGAGGAGGAGGCTGAAGTGAGTCGAGCTCATGCCACTGCACTCCAGCCTGGGTGACAGAGCCAAACTCCGTCTCAAAAACAAAAAAAAGAAAGAAAAGAAAAGAGGAAAAGAGAAAAAGAAGATGTGGCAATTAAGGAATGCCTCGCTCATGACTGACTTTGAGCAAAAGGGGAAGATACCTTGGGAAAAGTGGTCCAGACAAAAGCCCTGAGGCCAGAGTGTTGGGAGAGGGTGGGAAGCCAGCAGGAAGCCTGGAGGACTGAAGCGGGTTGAATAAGCATTTGGTGAACATGATGTGGATTTTTTCCTTGTGTAGAGAGGAAGCCGAGTGCCATGATCTGACTGGACACGCCAAAAAGCACATTCTGAAGGCCTGATGGAGAATGACTAGAGGAAGGAGTGGAGGGAGAGAGACTGGACAGGATTGGAAAGAGTCTCTGATTAGAAGTTGGCTGGGCAAATCTCTCCTGAACTCAAAATGAAGTTTCCAACACCTCAAAAATGATCAACAACCCGAAAAGCCTGGAGCCGGGAGCAGACAGACTACCAGAGTTGTAACACAGTCAGGAAAGCTAGGGACGGGCAGGCATCTCACAGCTCTGACTCTCCACATGTAATCTGGAGGTAGGGTCTTTCAGATGGCTGCTTAAGAGAAAGAGTTGCCCACTTGCCTGGCTCCCCAAGAATGATGAAGAAACTCTGTAGCAACTCTTCGAAACTTTTGAAGTTGAACCTCTAACAAAGGAAGTAATAAAAAGAGCCCATGCATCCCAAACCAAATCTGAGGAGACAGAGCGGGATCTCTGAATAAATCTGGAACATTCACCAAGCCTGTGCTGCTCATTCATTCTGCCAACTCTCAAAGGCGCAAGCCACAGACCTCTTTCCACGACTTCCCTCTTGCTATGCACACATTTGCCCTTTGAGTTTGTTTGTTTTCCCTGATGATTTCAGAGAGAAAACCTCTAGCGGCACCGATCCTGCCTGTTCATGCCTTGTAGTTCACTCTCTAACGGAGGACTTCACAGCACTGAGCATAGACAGTAGAATATTTGCATATCGGGACCTCTGGAATGGGACTCCTGGAATGTAAAGAGTTCCCAGTGTGGCAAAATAGCCACAAGGAAAGGTGCATTACCACTGTGTCTACACGTTCAGGGTGCTCTAAGTAGAAGGAGATGCTGAGCCCAAGAGATGAGGAACTGGGAGGAAAAAAATGAAGAGATTATTAAAAGACACATATTAGAGAAATCTCAGCAAAAAAGCTTAAAAACAAAAACTGTTCATTTGAGCTACTTTTTCTTAGCTTTATAAACTGTACAAAGATGAAGCAATGGGAAGGGAGTAACTACATTGATTTCATTTGCTTCAGTTAAATCAAAATTTATGTGAACTTAAGATAATGTCAGTTGTTAGCTCTTTGGCTAATTTATCACTTTTATAGTTTAAACAAATCTGAAATGTTAAAGTGACTCACAAATCGCTTTTCTACAGCACTGAATTAAGTTATCACTTTGAGTATTTTCTCCCTGTGCACTGTTCTTCAACTTCAATAATATAATTTGATGTTGTATTCTTATTTCACTGATTTTGGACTGGAGATTTCTTCTTTTACATAAACCCGAGCGTACTCTTGACTTTTTTTATTAAGGAAAGTGGTGGCTCCTGAGAGTTAGGCAATTCTTTTAATAGAGTTACTAAAAATTTTATTACTATATGTAACCCTAAGTATTCTGAGTGAAAATATAAAGAAACTTTTTGAGTGAAAAGAAAAAGCACCTTTCTTAACTATTCTTTCTTTCTTTTCTTTTTTGTTCTGAGATGGAGTCTCACTCTGTCGCCCAGGCTGGAGTGCAGTGACATGATTTCAGCTCACTGCAACCTCCACCTCCTGGGTTCCAGCGATTCTCCTGCCTCAGCCTCCCGAGTAGCTGGGATTACAGGTGTGCACAACCACACCTGGCTAAGTTTTTGTATTTTTAGTAGAGTGGGGTTTTGCCATGTTGACCAACTGAGGAGTTGGTCTCAAACTCCTGATCTCGAGTGATCCACCTGCCTCAGGCTCCCAAAGTGCTGGGATTACAGGCGTGAGCCACCGAACCTGGCCTTTTTACTCTTCTTTAAGTGGAAAATAAATTTAGGCCTAAAAAATAAGACTAAAGCCCATTAATCCAGACTATCTCTATGTGCCACATCTCCCAGTAGGTGTATTTAACACCCAGCTTTCAAAAAAGAGAGGAACTTCAAATTAACGATGAGATTTAAATTCTAGAGAAAGCTGTACATTGGTGCTAGGCTCATTTTTTAAAAACTTACCTGACCACTTCACGGGTTCTTATTAAACAGCCTGTAAAATGCATCCCCATAGCATGGAAACATTTGCCAAGTGTTGATGGGACAGTCAGTCATAAATCTTAAGGTTGCTGCAACCAAATAGAACCTGCTCATGTTGAGTGCAAGACACCATTACATCTCAAAATGACTTTTTAAAAATAACAGTTAGGCTTTGGATTTTCAATGTGATCACAACTCCAGTGAAATTAATGCAAACCAAACTAGTTTCAGAAATGCAAATTTGAGCCAGTGTAGGGCACAAGCAGCACTTTTTGGAAGATTCAGGACCTGAGCTGCAAGGAGAAAATGTTAGTAGAAACCTCTTCCCACTCACCCTACTTGAATTCATATTCTCCAAGGAACTTATGGTCGAAAATTTCTCTCCACCTTAAGCTATCTGTGAGGTTGTATCTTTAGCAAATTCCTTATGGGAGTTGGAAGCAATATGAACATGAAATAAGAAAGTACTGTGAACGGAATGATTGATTTTTATCTTCAAACCTGCTCGGGCTGGTGCTGTTTTGATGGCCAACTTTTCTCAGACACTAACCTGGAGTCACTAAAAAGAAAAAATTTCTTTCAGTGACCAGACACTGGGAAAACCCCAGATCCTCCAACTCCTTGCACAGCCTCCCAAGATGCATATCAATGGCAAGGGTTGGGGAGAACTGGCATTCTACCCGCATTCTATCTGTGCGGGCACTGGCCAATTACTTGGAGAATGTTCCAGATGCTGGCACAGGGCAGTGCAGGCACTTAGTGGCTCATAGCCTAGCACAGCAGGTAAACGTTTACGAGAAGAGCATGGCTGCACAGCTCATTTACCAAAGTGAATGAAGGAGAACACTGCTTAAGTTTACTTAGGATGTCAAAATCAGAGTCAAATCTTAGGCTTTGATGCAAGTTAAAGCTCAATTTTAAAATGTTCTATGTTTAAGTTGCTACCTCTTAAAATAACAGGAAGCCATCCAGTACTCAGTTTAAACTAAGAAGACTCATTCATGTAATATCACCACATGAGGGAAGTTGGAAGAGAATACGTGAAGGATAAGGCTGGGGACCTGGGTTTAAATACTGGCTGTTGGTCAGGTGTGGTGGCTCACGCTTGTAATCCTAGCACTTTGAGAGGCCTAGGCGGAAGGATCGCTTGGGCCCAGAAGTTTGAGATAAGCCTGGGCAACATAGCAAAATCTTGTCTCTACAAAAAATACCAAAATTAGCTGGGCTTGGTGGCAGGTGCCTGTAGTTCCAGCTACTCAGGAGACTGAGGTAGGAGGATCACCTAAGCCTGCGAAGTTGAGGCTGTGGTGAGCCATAATGGTGCCATTGCACTTCAGCCTGAGCAACAGAAGGAGATCCTGTCTCAAATACATACATACATACATACATACATACATACATACATACATATTGGCTCTTCAATCAACATTTCAGCAAATACTCTTTGCCTCAATTTTCCCACCAGCAAAACAAGGAAAATATTAGTTTCTCTTTCACATTATTATTTTTGAGGAATAATTCAGTTATTGAATATAAAACACTGAGTAGCATCACATAATTAACCTCTAACAAATATTATTTGTTATTAGTACTCCAAAAGGAAAATCAAATTTTCTAAATAAGAGATTCTCAAAATTTAGAGCACACAAGGCTCACTAAATTAGGGAGCTCATTAAAAAGTGTAGATTTCTGGGCCCAGTCCCAGTGATTCTGAGTAAGTCTAGAGTAAGGCCCAGAGCCTGCAGTTTTAATAATTAGCTCAGCTGATTCTGATGCAAAAGATGTTCAGACCACACTTTGAGAACCACTGCTGTAAAGGTAACCACAGCATCAGCGAAGACAGTGGTGGCTGCTAAGAACAGAGAGGGGTCAGGATCGGCCGGGCAGAGAGGAAAATAGCGCAGGCCTGAGGTTCCCACCTCCCTACCCTTAGCCCCTCTGCTTCCAGCACCCTCCAACCCCGATGTCAAGGGAGGCCTGTAAGGTGCAGCAGGAACCACTTCCCATGCTGCCCCCAGGGATGTCGACTCCAATGCAAAGAAGGGGATAGAAGAGGCAATGGGCGCAATCGCTGCCTCGTAATGCCAAACACTGAGGTGGTCCCTGTGGACAGATGAGCACAGGCTCCCGCTGGTCCAACCCAGAGTCGGACAAGTGGCCACACGGAGACAGTCTAGGGGGCTCTCCTCTAAAAACCAGTCTGAGGTGCTCCTTCTTATATAACTACTTATATAACAACTAAAAATAAAAAAATCTGCCAGGTACAGTGGCTGGTGCCTGTCATCCCAGCTACTCAGGAAGCTGAGGCAGGAGGATCATCGGGGCCAGGAGTTTGAGACCAGCCTGGGCCACACAGTTAGACCCCTCCTCTCAAAAAAAAAACAAAAAAACAAAAAAAACAGAACAAAACAAAAAAAAAACCAACTACACAACTATTTTATTTTAACCACAACTCTGTTAAGTATCTCCCTTTTTCAGAGGAAACAAATGAAAGTTTTAAAAAGAAGTTAAGTAACATACCTAAGCCATAGCAGAGGCAAGACCTAGCAAGTCCCATTGGCTCTGCCTCTAAAATACAAAAGGAATTCCTCCCCCGACCCCCCCACCTACTGCCTCACCTGGCTCTCACGTTGGCTAAGCCACATTACTATGGTCTGGAGTACATCAAAAGCCAGCGAAGGGGTCTCCTTGCTTCCGCTCCTCTGCCCCTGCCTCCCACTATTTGTGTTTATTTCTGCTTCCATGTTTGTTGTCTGTCTGCCTCCACTCAATTACACGCTCCTTGAGAACAAAGACCCTGAAGTGTTCAGTTCATTCTTGTGGCCCCAGACCTCATAATGGAGTCTACAGTACTCAATAGCTCTTTTAAACTGACCAACTCCAAAGTCCATTCTGTTTGCTAACTGTTCCTCTCATGGGGAAGAACAACTTGGGGGAAGCCCTGTTGAGCAATCATTTGCAAACAGCCAAGTCACACTGGTATCTTAGGACAGTCACCCACTCAGCCACTCAAAAGAGAAAAGTTCAGAACAGGAAGTCAGCTTTCAGCATCAACATGTATACCAAAGAGATCCATCTGGGCCAGATGTTAGCTACTCACATTTGTTGTCCATGCCTAAGAACCACAGGTGCCATGCCCTGCCAGAAGAGCCCCACTGCTTTCTCACCTACACGGTCATGTGGCAGCAACTATGCCAAAAAACAAATGCACTTGTTTATGTGGAGAATGGGAAAAAGCAAATGATCCCTTAGAACCCAGACTAGAGGCAGGCACAGTGGCTCACGCCTATAATTCCAGCACTTTGAGAGGCCAAGGGTTTGCGACCAGCCTGGCCAACATGGTGAAACAACGTGTCTGCTAAAAATGCAAAAACATTAGCGGGGTGTGGTGGTATGAGCCTGTAATCCCAGCTACTTGGGAGGCTGAGACACGAGAATCACTTGAGCCCGGGAGGCAGAGGCTGTTATGAGCAGAGATCACGCCACTGCACTCCAGCCTGGGCGACACAGAGAGATTCCATCTAAAAAAAAAAAAAAAAAGAAAGAAAAGAAAAGAAAAAAAGAACCCAGATTGGGTCTCCCTCTCTTCCTATAGAGAAAGTTATCATTTCCCGCCCTTGAAGACAGAACCAATTAAGAAAAGGAGAGTAATTCTGTTTGCAGAATTGTCTATAGCAGACAAGGAAAAACTCATTTTAAACTAATTCCAGAGAACTGAGACAATCTGACAGCTGAGCACAGGATCTATGGAACCAGATTTCACAAAAAAAGTTGGAGAAGGAAAAGCCGACTCAGCTGAAGCGACATCTTGACACATTCCAGCATCCTAGAAGATGAGTGCTTACACATATTCACCTGAACCTATGCCTTCCCTGACGGCAAAATGCTCAGGAACCACTTGTGCCTCTCCAGTGGCTGGTGCTATAATGCTGAGGCCGGCAAGCCTAAGAGTTAGACCCACAGATCCGGTGCTGGGGAATGCAGTTCCCATTTGTGTAAACACTGCCCACAACCTGACTTCCTTGAAGTCTTGGGCACAGTCACATGCTTCCTCACCTTGCTTGCATTTGACAGGATCTTTCCTTTTTCATCCTTTATTTTGTAGAGAGATCGGAACCCCAGGTGACTGCCCAGTTTGCATCATTCTAGGCACCGTGCATGGAGGAAAATCTCTGGAAATCACTACAGAGGACCCTTCCATGCAAATTGCAAAATTAAGGTGGCCTTCGAGTGTCAACAGGCTCTACAGGTGATGACAGAACTAATAACCACCGCTGCTCCAACACAAGAGTCTATGCAGCCTTTCTAATCTTCGTACCAACCATGTGCAAATGGTATTCATTATGCCTACTTTACAGATGAGAAAAACAAGGCCCCAGGAGGCTAAACAGCCTTCCCAAGGTCCATACACGGAATGCAAGAAGGTTTCAAACTCAGTTCTCCAGACCTCAATGTCTTTTTTTTTTTTTTTAAGATGGAGCCTCGCTCTGTCACCCAGGCTGGAGTGCAGTGGCACAATCTTGACTCACTGCAACCTCCACCTCCCAGGTTCAAGCAATTATTGTGTCTCAGCCTCCCAAGTAGCTGGGACCACAGGTACATGCCATCATGCCCAGCTAATTTTTGTATTTGTGAAATGCCATAGAAAGTGCATGATATCTGCAGGTAGCCGTGGTTTTCCCGACCAGCTTGCTGCCACTGAGCTGGTGGGTACCTTGTCCAGCTCACTGCCACTGGACCATTTCTGTACATAAGGTGGTTCTCCTGTCCAGCCCACCACCACTGGACTCTCTCCCCTGTATTAAGCCCTTAATAAAACCCCATGTATCGTTTGCTGATTCTGAGTCTCTTCTTTGGTCTTTTGAACCTGGCAGCTTCCCTACTGGAGTCATTTTCCTTTTCCTTTTTTTTTTTTTTTCTTTTGAGATGGAGTGAGACTCCGTCACCTAGGCTAGAGTGCAGTGGCATGATCTCAGCTCACTGCAACCTCCACTTCCCAGGTTCAAGTGATTCTCCTGCCTCAGCCTCCCGAGTAGTTGGGATTACAGGCACATACCACCACACCCAACTAATTTTTGTATTTTTAGTGGACACGAGGTTTCATCATGTTGGCCGGGCTGATCTTGAACTCCTGACATCAAGTGATCCACCCTCCTCGGCCTCCCAAAGTGCTGGGATTACTGGCATGAGTCACCACACCCAGCCTCCAAATATCTTTTTAAGACTCACTAAGTTTTTAGTCTAATAAGGGAATGTGTCTGGCTTGTCACACAGCAGGGTACTGAGTGAGAAGTCCACCACCATCAGGGTCAACAACCCAGCATGGCACCCCTGTGACACTCTCCGTGTTCATATCAGAAGGCAATTGTAAGCACAGGCTTGCATGCTATTCCTGATCAGAAAGAAAGGTTTGTGGCTGGCACACAACTTTTGGCAAAGACAAGTGTCTCACCTATAAAACATGTTGGCAGCTGCCCACAGGGGCTCCTCCTTTCTCTGGAGTTTTCATCTCCCTCCCTCACTTCACTGCATCTCAATGTGCACAGTGGCTAAGGTAAATATGGCTCAGGTCTCTTAGGAAGAAAAGTCTTACATAAGTGCAAAGAAGAATTATTGCCCCAACTTCGGAAGCCTCCCAAACACATTATAAACTCTTCCTTATGCTATTGTAAATATTAAGGTTTGCATTAAACATTCAGGAGAGCAGCTCTGGATATATAATTAAGGAGAGCAAATATTTGTTCAAATAAGCCTCAATGGGACCTCCTCTTTTCAACTAGCTAAAAAAAAAAAATGTTCAAGCAGATGGATATAGGATACGAAGGCTTGGCCCAACATCTTCTCCTAGCCCTGATTACTCCACTCCTCAGAGACCCATGAATCTTCTTAACAAAGAAGAGTCTTCCAGGCCTCATACATTAGCCAGGCATTTTCTCCCAGGCCTTCCAAGCTTCCAGCTCCCCGCAGAGACTCAGTTGACACTCTTCACAGGCACCTACTTTGCAAGGCCCCTGGTCTCCTGACAAGATAAGCAGCACGAGCCAGATAACCACTCAAAGGGAGGCAATGGAGATGGCTCTCATTCCCTGCCAGTAGGACTGCCATAACAAGGTGGCTGGAAGAGCCCACCGTGGCATGGGAACAGACAGCTATAGACCCTGTATCTAGGTCTCTTCTTCTCGGAATTCTTTCTTATTCCACAGTGGTGACAGTGTCAAGCAGAAAAACACCACTTTTCACTACTTTACTGTCATCTTATAAGGCTCAATATTTCAGCTTCACAGACAGCCTCTTAGCTGATTTCACTTCATGTGCAAAAAAACTCTTGCTTCCAACCAGAGAGGGACACATGAGTTTAGAACCCAAATTACATTTATTCTTTGAGAGGCAGATGTTTTCTGCAGATAACTTGTTGAACAATTTTTAGAGAGAGAGAGAGAGAAAAAGAAAGGGGAGGAGATATTTCTCCATCTTTACATTTCTTTCTTTTTCCCTCCTTTAGTAACTCATTTGATTAAATGAACAGGGAGCTGTGATCTGCTCTATTTCATCTCCTGCTGGCTGATCAAGTTTTTTTGTTTTTTTTTTTTTTTTTTAAAGGAGAAATATGTATGCATTCATACTCACAGCTGCATGGGGATCAACAGAGAAAAAAATTACCGATGGAGGAAACACTAGCATTTCTCCAACTATAAGAACTAAACTTGACACAAGTCTCTGGCCCTGCAGGATACAGCCAGGCCAGCCTGGATATTTATGTACTTGAAGAGTTAACTAAAAATGCAAACACAGTGACAGATGAACAGAGTCAAACTATAAATGCAGATTTCAAGTTCCACCAAAGTCCAGAAAAGGGATATGTTAATTCCCTATAATATGCCTTAAGTTTATCATCTATTGTAGCAGGAAGTCTCATTGCTTAAACCAGCATTTCCCAAAGCATATTATTACATAGAACAACACCAGAAAGAGAAAAGGGTTCTGTTCATATCAAATATGTTTGGCACTGATACCATAGCCTCATCTGGAGACTCACAATCCATGAGTATAGGTAAGGCTTAGAAAATCTTCAGGAAGGAAACCCATACAACTATAATTAACCAGGCCTTCCCAAACACCTTTGGTTAGGCTGTGGAACCTACTAACAATGTCCTGGTTATCTTGCAGAGAATACTTCAGGAAAATGAGTAAAGAAGCCAAAGTGACAGGTTTCATGGCCGGACTAGTGGCCCTTGCTCAAGTCCCCATCCCAGCCTTTAGTTGGCCAATGGCATCCCCAAATGGCCACTGGCTTCTTTTCCTAGATTGTTGTTAGAGAAAAGAGATGACTCAAATTAAGATACCCTAAAAAGTTACAGAACTAGCAAAGTTCTTATTCTTCTCTAAGCAAATACCATCTCTAAAAGCAGATGCTAGAACTGCGCTGCCCAATGGCATAGCCACTAGCCACATATGGCTATTTAAATTTAAATTTAATTGAATTTTAAACAGCTCCCCATTTGCCCAAGCCACATTTCAAGTACTTACTATCTACATGTGGCTAATGCTTACCACTCACATTTAGAACATGTCATCAGCATAACAAGTTCTATTGGGAGGACTGCTCTAGAAAGACAAACACATCTTGGGTTTAAAAGTAAAGGCAGCAGATTTGGAAAATCTTCATTAAAAGGACTTGGATCAGGCTGGGCACAGTTGCTCACACCTGTAATCCCAGCACTTGGGGAGGCCGAGCCAGATGGACTTGAGTCTAGGAGTTTGAGAACAGCCTGAGCAACATGGCAAAACCCATCTCTACAAAAAAATACAAAAATTAGCTGGTCATGGTGATACACGTCTGTAGTCCCAGCTACTAGGGAGAGTGAAGCTGGAGGATCACGAGCCTGAGAGGTTGAGACTGCAATGAGCCATGATCATGCCACTAGACCCCAGCCTGGGCAACAGAGCAAGATCCTGTCTCCAAAACAAAAGGACTCTAGATCAGATTTCTGAAGTCCTGTATTTAAAAGAAATGACCGAGCCAAGGCCAGGCGCGGTGGCTCAAGCCTGTAATCCCAGCACTTTGGGAGGCCGAGACGGACGGATCACGAGGTCAGGAGATCGAGACCATCCTGGCTAACACAGTGAAACCCCGTCTCTACTAAAAAATACAAAAAAACTAGCCGGGCGAGGTGGCCGGCGCCTGTAGTCCCAGCTACTCAGGAGGCTGAGATTGGAGAATGGCGTAAATCCGGGAGGCGGAGCTTGCAGTGAGCCGAGATCCGGCCACTGCACTCCGGCCTGGGTGACAGAGCGAGACTCCGCCTCAAAAAAAAAAAAAAAAAAAGAAATGACCGAGCCAAATCCAGCTACATCCCTGGGGCAACAAGCTGTTTTAGTCAATCTAGATCCATGGAGCTGGCAAGTCTAATTTGCTACAGAAAATGCTCCTTTTACAGTATCTTGTACATCTGGCAGTGACAGAAATATATCTAACTGTCGGATGCAATCAGATACAGCCAGAGCATTTTTCTACCAGTGTAATAAGAACACCCAGCAGACGGTCTGAATCCTAAATCTGAACACCACAGAACATCAGCTCTTTGGACGTTAATTTGCAATTGAGTAAATTTTGTGCAGCATTAATAAATAGTCACAAGTCCAGAAAATGCTATACAGAATAGAAGATAGGTACAAATGGCCTTAGACCTGTGTCCAGAGTCACGAAGACAAACTGAGAGAGCGTTTTTGCCTAACTCTGGGTTCTCACCATCAATTCTGCCCTTCCGCTCACTTAAAGATTTCACCCTCATTTTTTTAAGATCTTAAAAATAGATGGAGCTTTTATTCTGGTCAATCAGCAGAGTTAATGGTTTTCCACACACCAGCACTTTTTGACATCAGATTCTAACCCACTCTAGCTCAGCAACACAGCAGGGGCCAATCAATATTTGTTTTCAATGCAGACCATGTGTTCAGGCATCTTTGTTCCTCTCTGGGAGCCAGATCTTCTTTAAAAAAGCCAGCATGGTATGAGGATTCTCTAATCCAATCCAGGATTCCTGCTGATAGGCAACTTGTCTGTAATTCATCAATGATATCCCCTTGGGCTATGGATTTTTCTGGATTGGTGACCTGCTGGGTATACGGCTGGTTTTCAATATGCATGGTGTGGGTGGGGACACACACTGAAAATGAAGGACGTGGGTTGGCAGCGTAGCTCTACAGTGCTCTTTTCTGAACAAGCAATGTAGAGTTGAGGTGTTCCCAGGAAAAGCTTACCATTTTGCCTCTCCGCCTTTGTGTAGGCTTAACTTTTTGCCTAAATAACGTCTCTTTCTCTCTCTCTGGCAAAATCCTTAGTCAGTTTAGTGCAAATTTAAGATCTAGTTTTCATGTTGCTTTTTCACAGATGCCCCTATGTGTCTAAGCTAATCATCCATTCTCTGCTTACCAGGTATTATCATGGCATATACCATACGGCTTTGGAGATACATATGCATGTCTTCCCAACCACCTCCTCCACATTTTTATAAGCTTCATTATCATCAACTGTCATTCTCTAAGTAACCTGATGCCAGGTAACCAAGTAGGGACTCACTGTCTGCTGAATGAATAATAAATGAACGAATGGACTGGGTACCTGGAACAACTGTGGCAGATTATTTCCGGATATGATTATAGCAATATTTCTTGTTCTGGTGCTCTCCCAGAACCTTGCCACTTCTCATCAAGAAATGGGGTCTATTGCCCTTGCCTCTGAATCTAGACAGGATAAATATAATATAGTGGAAGCAAGATTGCTGGCTCCAAGGCTACTTCCCTTGGTTCCTTCTCTTAAGACGCTCGCCTTTGGAACCCCGCCGCCATATGATGAGGAACAGCCGACTACAGGAAGAGGTCACAGAGAGGTGTTCCAATGGAGAGAGCCCCAACTAAAGTCTACTGTCACCTAGCACCAACTGCTAGATATGGGTGAGCAAGACTTCAGATCTGTGCTGTCCAATAGGGTGGCCACTCGTGGGTATTTATATCTAAATTAATTAAATAAAAACTTCAATTCTATAATGGCACTAGTTACATTACAGTTGCTCTATGGCCATGTATGGCTAGTGGCTGTCATATGGGTCAGTACAGATATAGAATATTTTCATCACACAGTTCTACCAGACAACGCTGCTTCAGATGATTTCAGCCACAGCCTTTGAGCTCTTCAGCAGAGGCCCTACACATCGTGGAACAAAGACAAGTCATCTGTGCTCCATCCTATCTTAATGCTTGGCCCCAGAATCCATCAACTTAATAAACGGCTGTTTATGCCAGTAAATTTTGGAGTAATTTGTAATGCAGACCCGGTAACCAGAAAAATAATCTGTCATATCAGAATTGCTGAGATCCTTTGCAAAACTGTTATTCCTACATTTCTTAAAGCAAGATTGGAAAGGGGAAAGAGAAAAGTGATGATAGGCAAAGGACAAACAGAAATTGTTCAAATGGCTCACTGTAACACAATTGAACACTCAGTCTCTGTCAATGAACCCCTTAGCCCATTCTGGGCCAAGCAGCTAACATTTTTATAGGAGAAACAACTAAAATTTCCATCACTACCTCTTGTAGGTGCAGGCCAGCAGAGCACTACTTTACTTCTAGAACACTTCTCTATAATGTTACCCAGCTCCTCCACACAATGAGAGATAAAGTGCCAGATGCCTTGGGTTCCTTCTCCATGTTACACCCACACTACCTTCAGCAGTAGCAGTCATTAAACAGGGAATACCATTTGAGCGAAGTGGCACCCCTCTCAAAATCCTCAATTGCAATGAAGCTCATTAGCTAGGGAAGAGGGAGAGTCTTCTACATGTCTGTACAATTTAAAGTGGAGATGCTCAAATTTAGGCATTGATTGGCCATTCCCTGTGTGGTATGGTTGTCATACTTTATATATATATATACACACATATATTTTTTTTACTATTTTTTTTTTTTTTTTGACATGGAGTTTCGCTCTTGTTGCCCAAGCTGGAGTGCAATGTCAAGATCTCGGCTCACTGCAACCTCCACCTCCCTGGTTCAAGCAATTCTCCTGCCTCAGCCTCTTGAGTAGCTGGGATTACAGGCATAGGCCACCATACCTGGCTAATTTTGTATTTTTAGTAGAGACAGGGTTTCTCCACATTGGTCAGGCTGGTCTCGAACCCCCGACCTCAGGTGATCTGCCAGCCTCGGCCTCCCAAAGTGCTGGGATTACAGGCACGAGCCACCGCGCCAGGTCCTATTTCTTTTTTTTCTCTTTTTAACAAATCATCATAACACACCAAAAAGGGGTAATTTCCAGCTTTCAGTCTGACCAACTTGGATATGTTGATGGATGTATATTTAGAGTCCTACCCCCACCTACTTTTAGAAATAATTTATATTTATTTACAATAAGTACATAAGGTACAATAAACCCCCAAAATCATGAATATAGACCAGGGTTGACAACCTCTGTCTCTAAGGGGCCAGATTTGGCTGGTGGTCCATAGTTTACCAATCCTGATATATACCTAGGGATAAGTAGCTAATGTCACTAACTCAAACAGAAATTGCTTTGAGGAAGAGATCAAGAAAGATAAAAACAAACTGGCTAAACCAAGAAATACAATTTCCATTATCCAGTAGAGGTATAGAATAGTAAACAGCCTCCTCTGTGCTTAGTCTGAAACATTAGCTCAGATGAGCTTATTCTGATGATATTTTGTAAGTTAATAAGTACTCTGAACCCCTATGGTTTTAATACAAAGCTGTCTTTCATTGGGGCTCACCTCTGCTCCCCAAGGAACCCCCAAGATGCCTCATCCCCCGTGAATCACCCTGATTGAGCAGCCTTTCCTTCCCTGTAACATCCTTCATGGTTCAGTTTTATGCTTTTGCAAAGGATCTTTGAGAGAGGAAACCCACTGCCATTCACGCATACGGAGAAATTATGCATTTTATTTTACTTTTTCTTTCTTTTTTTTTGAGACAGAGTCTTGCTCCGTCAGGCTAGAGTGCAGTGGCGAGATCTCGGCTCACTGCAACCTCTGCCTCCTGAGTTCAAGCAATTCTCCTGCCTCAGCCTCCTGAGTAACTGGGATTAAAGGCGCCCACCACCACGCCTGGCTAATTTTTGTATTTTTAATAGAGACAGGGTTTCACCGTGTTGCTGAGGCTGCTCTTGAACCCCTGACCTCGTGATCTGCCCGCCTCGGCCTCCCAAAGTGCTGGGATTACAGGTGTCAGCCACCACACCCGGCCTATTTTACATTTTTAAGGGACAAGATCTCACTCTGTTACCCAGGCTGGAGTCCAGTGGCGCAATCATAGCTCATTGCAGCCTTGAATTCCTGGGTTCAAGCAACTTTCCCACCTCAGGCTCCCGAGTACACTAGGACAACAGGTATGTGCCACTATGCCTGGCTAATTTTTTTAATTTTTTGTAGAGACTAGGTCTCGAACTCTTAACCTCAAGTGATGCTCCCTCCTTACCTCCCAAAGTGCTGGGATTACAGGTATGAACTATCATGCCCAGCCTAAAATTCTGCATTTTTGAGGAGGAATTTGCCTCTTTGGGTAGATTCATGCCTCTGTTGGCTGATCATGAGGATAAGAAAGCATAAATATGAAGGTGTTCTGTGCCCATCACACAAATATAGAAGAGCTGAATACAAGTGAGGCTGCTGGGCACTTGTCACCAAAGGCTAACTTGTAAAACCCCCAAATGAGTCAGAATGAGTCCATTTTGGTAAAACTGAAACAGAAAGATGACAGAAGTCAGCACTGCATTCCTATTTCAGCTCAATTACTCACTGAGTAACCCTGCCCAAATTAGCTAACAGTTCTTCACTTGTAAAAGCAAGGTAATACCACTAACCCTCCAGAGTTCTGAGAAGGGAGGGAACGTAAGTCATGTATAAACACAATGCCAGGAATGGAGCAGGCCTGTGATCAATGTTAATTTACTTTTCTTCTTCCTTTCAGAAATTCTGGGATGAGAGGCTGGCACACAGAAAACTAGCAATGCCATCATTTATAAAGTTGGTGGTTTTGATTTTTTAATTCAGTGCTTTATACGATTATTTAGAAATAATGCAGTGTCTTACTTCAGAGCTGAAAACAACCAGATTCTGCACAAAACATCTCTCACTGCCTAAACCAAGAAAAATATAATCAAATAATGTCTGACTAACACGTCAATATTTGATTTCGATTTTAAAAGGGGATGATTCTGGTTAAATTTATGAGATGCACCACAACTTAACTCCTACACTTCAATCATTATAGAGGCTAGAATTGCAGAAAGGACAAATGGTCTCGAAGATGGCCCCTAGCCCGCACACCTAACTCAGCCACATACTATTGATTACCTTTGTAGATGCTCTCAATGTGATGAAGCAGTATGATCCGAAATATAGCTGTGCTTTAGTTTTACATATTCTTTTGAACTCCTAGTGCCATTCTGATCAGCTCCCACAAAAACATATCCTCTAATACGCTTAAAATTTCTACTAGAAGTCAAGTGGTCAGAAAAGCACATGAATTTTGAATTTTGTGGGGCTTACACACATTTAATCCTCAATGCTATCTCAATGCAAGGAGCTAAAAGGAAAGGACAATCTCACTGCAGGGGAGGGGGTGTTAGTTTTTAATCTGTAGGCCTTTCAGCCTGATTTGTATTGTTTTCTTCCTCCTGCCTCCCCTTCCTCACCTCTTCATTCAATAGTTGACAAAAAAGTTATTTTTACACCTAGAGAGAAAGATTCTTTAAAAACTTAGGAAAATCGTTTTATTTTTCGTAGAACATAAACTTCAGAGCTGAGCTCAGAACATCTCATAAAGCTAAAAGGAGATTTTTCACTACTTATTTCTGTGTGTGTATATATATACACACATATGTGTGTGTGTATATATATGTGTGTGTGTGCATACATATATATCTATACTTCTCACACACACACAGAGTTTATTTTCTCCTGAATACTGCTCCTTTTGGATTCCTTATTCATCCAAGCACATGCAAAGTAAAGTGTTGTTTGCGTTTCATCAAATGTGATCTTGTCCCTCCTTTATCCAAAGCTAAGTTATACTTTTCAAAGAAAAGAAACTAAAAAATAGATCTGTGCATATATATAAAAGATAGATGGAAGGGAGGGAGGGGCATCAGCATTAGGAAACATGAGCCAGTCCATCTCACCTAGACAAAAAGTTTGCAGCAAACATGCAGATACCTACAGAGGTTTCAAAAGGAACAATCCCTGACTACCTTGACAAAGGCTGAGTTTAGAAAAACGCGGCCGGGCGCGGTGGCTCAATCCTGTAATCCCAGCACTTTGGGAGGCTGAGACGGGCGGATCACGACGTCAGCAGATCGAGACCATCCTGGCTAACATGGTGAAACCCCGTTTCTACTAAAAAATACAAAAAACTAGCCGGGCGTGGTGGCGGCGCCTGTAGTCCCAGCTACTCGGGAGGCTGAGGCAGGAGAATGGCGGGAACCCGGGAGGCAGAGCTTGCAGTGAGCTGAGATCCGGCCACTGCACTCCAGCCTGGGAAACAGAGCGAGGCTCTGTCTCAAAAAAAAAAAAAAGAAAAAAAGAAAAAGAAAAATGCATAGCATCATGGGCATGTCTCAAAGCCTTGCAACCACCCAAATAAGCTGAAATCCTGACAAACACAAGGGATGCCTAGAGCTCCAAGCCTTGGTTCCACTTTACACACCTTTCTGTGTAAACGAAAGTTGCCTGAGGTGATCTCTTGTCTTCTTGCCTAAGAGGCAATGTCTTAGCTTTAGCTAGGAACTGTTTAACTTCTTATTGGTCAATAACATGACCCAGCAAGCAATAAATAAGCCCTGACCTCGCAGCCGCCCTTTAGCACTGCACACATCATTGATCCTGTGGGTCCCTGGGAAACAAGCCAATCTGAATAAAGCTAGGTGGAGGCCAAGTACCATTTCCCAATGTCTTCTTGCAATTCCCTAGTAACTGTAACTAGAAATAGAGCACTTGGCAAATCGTCACATCATGGATGTCAGAGTTAGATTATTATCTCCATGAGAGAAAGAAAAGAGAGAGATTGAGATTCTATCTACACAAAGAAAGCGATGTGACCCATATTGTAGCAAAATCTTCCAGTCTGCACAATTAAAACTGGAAGCCCAACATATGCTAGACGAGGAGAGCTGAAAAGATAGATTGAGAGAAAAATCATTCCCCATTGTCCTGTACGCTTTCTTCATTCGATAATAAAAATGCATTTCATTCATAAAACACGTACAAAAAAATAGACAATCAACCCATTCCTGGAAGGTTCCTGACAGGTGAGTAATACACAAAGACAGATGAGTATTATTAACCCTTCAGTATCAACAGAATATCATCTTATTTGGTGATTTTCTCAATTTTCTACTCTACACTACTCCATCATTTTTTGTTTGTTTTTGTTTTCTGAGACAGTCTTGCTCTGTCGCTCAGGCTGGAGTGTAATGGCTCATTGCAACCTCCCCCTTCTGAGTTCAAGCAGTTCTCGTGCCTCAGCCTCCCGTGCAGCTGGGATTACAGGCGTGCACCACTATGCCTGGCTAATTTTTGTATTTTCAGTAGAGACAGGGTTTCGTCACGTTAGCCAGACTAGTCTCGGACTCCTGACCTCAAGTGATCTGTCTGCCTCAGCTTCCCAAAGTGCTGGGATTACAGGCATGAGCCACCGCACCCGGCCTCCATCTTTTTTTTTTTTTTTTTAATTGAACATGTAGTATCTACTGGTTTATTTTTAGGTAACATACATGCTCTGCTTTACTGACATAAAATGTATATTATGAAATGTACAAAAATAAAAATAAGATATTTTAAAATAATTTTTATCTTATTTATTAATTGTAAGAAAAAATGTAATAAAACCAACATAATAGGTCAGGTTTCATTATTTTTCAACCCAGTCTATATTTTATAAACCAGTGATTCCAAGAACAGGTTTGAAATTCAGGATTTTTTTCTTCCAACACTTGGAATTAATGAGGGTTACAACGACGTAAGAAAGCTAACAAAGTTATGTGAATCCAAATAGAAGTGTATTTGGGGCTACACTTAGAAAACCACGACCAAGCTTTTAAATCCCATTGGCCAATTTCATAAGAAAAGGTTTTATTAAAATTTACTGGTGCATCGCAGCTATCTTAATGTCTATCAGTTGTTCTTGCAAACCTATCAAAAGAAATTAAACCAATGAATTTAAAAACTATTGAGGCCCTTGCTGAAAGACTTTTTTAGACAAAGTAAAATAGTCATTTTTCAATGCTGTTTTAAGCCGAGAAGATAAGAAAGTTTTTATGGTGAGCATTTACTAGTTTTAGCAACAAAAATCTAACAATGGAAATCTTTCCAAATAAATTATTTTCAAAATAATTCTTCCTCAGCATTAACTCCATTAAAAAATATGTTTAACACATTAGTTGTCATCTTTACACTAAGAAGATTTAAGTTAAAAATGGGTTGTGGGAGGCTGAGACAGCAGAACTGCTTGAGCCCGGGAGGCGGAGGTTGCAGTGAGCCGAGATTGCGCCATTGCACTCCAGCCTGGGCGACACAGGAAGACTCCATCTCCAAAAAAAAAAAACACTTTGCCTGTTTCCTGATGTCTCTTTAACTTCCAATAAGCCATTAAGAAATGAGATTTTTCCATCCAAAAATAATAGATGTTGGTGTGGATGTAGTGAAAAGGGAACACTTTACACTGTTGGTGGGCATGTAAACTAGTACAACCACTATGGAAAACGGTGTAGAGATTTTTTTTTTTTTTTTTTTTTTGAGATGGAGTCTTGCTCTGTCGCCCAGGCTGGAGTGCAGTGGCTGGATCTCGGCTCACTGCAAGCTCCGCCTCCTGGGTTCACGCCATTCTCCTGCCTCAGCCTCTCGAGTAGCTGGGACTACAGGTGCCCGCCACCACGTCCCCCTAATTTTTTTGTGTTTTTAATAGAGACGGGGTTTCACCATGTTAGCCAGGATGTTCTCGATTTCCTGACCTCATGATCCACCACCTCAGCCCCCCAAAGTGCTGGGATTACAGCAGTGAGCTACTGCGCCAGGCCTGGAGATTTCTAAAAATAGAACTACTATTTGATCCAGCAATCCCACTCCTGGTATCTACCTAGAGGAAAAGAAGTCATATGAAAAAGATATTTGCACACACATTTATCGATGCACAATTCCCAATTGCAAAAATATGGAACCAGCACAAATGCCCATCAGTCAACGAGTGGATAAAGAAAATCATATATATACATACACACCATGGAATACCAGTCAGCCATAATAAGGAATGAAATAATGGCATTCAAGGAACCTGGATGAAATTGGAGGCCATTATTCTAAGTGAAGAAACTCAGGAATGGAAAACCAAACGTCGTTATGTTCTCATTCATAAGTGGGAGCTAAGCTATGAGGTTCCAACGGCCTAAGAATGAGAAATGCACTTTGGGGACCGGGGGAAAGAGTGGGAGAGGAGTGAGGGATAAAAGACTACATTTTGGGTACAGTTACACTGCTCGGATGACGGGTGCACTGAAATCTCAGAAATCGCCACTAAAAAACTTATTCATGTAACCAAATACCTCCTGATCCCCAAAAACCTATTGAAATAAAAAAAAATTTTTAAAGTAAATGAGATTTTTCTAATTCCTGGCACCATTAGAATTTTCTGTATAATGTTTATGGGAATCTGGATTCTTTAAGTCAAGATCCAAAATCAAAGAAGGGAAATTTTAAAAATCAGTTTCCCTTAAAAGCCAACTAGATGTATAGCAAGCTCAGATTCTGCCAACTGTATTTCAAACTCAAAAAATGTTCATAGTTTTTTTAATTTCATTGCTATAAAATTTTACTTGCCCCAAAACCAGACATACCTGTTTTAGTTAAAATATATACTTACTCTACTTTGGTTTCAATTTAAATATTGCTTAAATAAAACATAGCAACCCACTAGTTACTAAGTTTTCTTTTTAAGCCCAGAGAAAAACAGAATTCATTTAAAATTGACCTCCAGCATGATTAAATAATATACTTCATTTTGATATTTATTTACTTCAAACAAGGTATATTTTCATGGTTTTTGTACTTTGCTACACTTTTGCTTTTAGCACAATAAACAGAAAAACCAAATTACCACCACATTCTAATGTTTATAAATTTTTTCATAAAATTGTGAATCAAAACATATTCAATAACTAGAACCCCTTAAGAAACAGTTTGAGGAGATTCTGTGAAGCTTAAGCAATTAGGCTAGAAGTTCTTCAAAGAATAGAAATAGTTGAACACACAACCTCCCAAACAGCAGAGGCAGGAGAAAAAATGTGGGGAAACTTACAATAATCATCAAGTGAAACAAACTACATATTTTACTTCCTACTATTTTTTAAATTTTCTGCCCTCCTCAACTAGAATGTCAATTCCAAGAAGAGAGGGATTCACGTGGCCACGTGTGCATCTATGTATATGCACTGTGTATATGTAGGTATGTGTGCAAATTGTATGTGTATGTGCATGTGTGTATATGCATATGTGTATTTTACTGTTGCATCTCCAGGACCTGGCACATTTCGCTCCTCAGTGAATATTTTGGAGCTAAATGAATCTTTATTGAATAAACAGACAAATACAGGTAAGAAAAGAGGGTGGGCAGAATACAAAAAAATTGAAACTGTTTCTGGCTGAGGGGAGAAGCACTAATACACCAAACCTCTCAGTCATGAAAGGGAGGAAACCAAAGAGGGAGCACAGTGCAGACGTCCCATTAAACTCAGTCCCACTGATCAATCTTTCTATCACCTTTTCTGCCAGTTGAATGATTATTTTCAGTCCCTGTATCTGGGATTTCGCTTCCTGAGTATTCCAGTCTCTTGAGCTTCCCTTACATCACAAACTCAGGAAATTCCTTTTGATTTAATCTCAAGCCAGTCACCCCATGCCTGGATGCAATTAGTCCACCCACATTCTCCATGTAATATGCACACTGCATTATTGGTCTTCAAATATGCTGATGATTCTAGGCAACAATATTGCCTCAGGAGTTAGGGTGAAGTATTTTGATTGACAGGATATGAGGCCAGAATTTTTCATTCACAGCAATACTGAGAGCTGCAGCCACTTTCTAAGCACCTACTTGGCCACCACACTCTGTAGGGCATTTAGTAAACATGGTCTATTTATTCCCCACCCTGATCCAGGGAAATGATATTATTATCCCACTTTTACATGGGGGTGAGGGAGATAGAGTCCTGAGACAAAAGTGTTTCACATGAGATCACAGGGCTGAAGAGTGGCAGTCAGGACTCAGGGTCCAAAGCTCACTACCTAACTTTTGACAGCTGGGGTTTCTCATACAAGTTGAAGGGCCCAGCCTCAGAGACCATCATGTGCTTAACGATGCTTCTCATGACTGACAAATATCCCAGGCTTGTTTGCAGCTGGGCAGACTATTAGGGATTAGTCTAAACCCCTCACATTATAGTGCTCAGCGTTTGCAACTTCCATGCCTAGGTTCCTACCAGTTTCTTAGCTCTAGTTACAAAGCTCGATTTGCTACAGCAGAGCAAGTCAGGAATAGGCACCTCAACAATGATTAAAAACAGCAAAACAAAACATCAGCAGCAGCTAATACCTATGCACTATTTAGTATATGCCAGGCTCTGTCCTAAGAATGTTTCACACGCAATTGGCTGACTTTCACAGCAACTCTATCAGATATGAATTGTCTAATCTTTTCATTTTACAGAGGAGAAAACCGAGGCAACAAAGGGTCACATAAATTAATGATCTAAGGTCACACAAACTGGTGATAGGGCCAGGATTTAAAGCTGGCAGACAGGCTACAAGTCCAGCATTTCACCTTTTTATGATAATTAGCCCTCTCTGTACTTTTTCTTCTACATTACATGTAAGTGAAGATTACAGAATGATTGCAAACTCTGCAATGGGAAAAGGACCATCCAGGAAAATAACACACCCTATGTATGATTCTTCATCCATTACAGAGAGTCTTCACTTTACAAATTTGGCCACCAATACAGAGCCCTAATAAATACGCATCAAATATACTACGGCTTACAAGAGGTGCCCATCAAAGCAGCCATCTCTACTGTTATAGAAAAGGACAGCTCTAATGCTATAAAATAGGACAATTCTTGTTATTCTATAGGTAAGAACACAGGTAAAATAATGTTAACATGAACTTGAGGTGTGGCCTTTATAAAGGTATTAAGTCCTCTCAGGTATACTCAGCTAGGCTTCCTATTTAAGTGTATAGGGCTCTGGAAAGCAATTCCTTATTCCTCTTAACATCTCTCCGACTTTGCAGCCCATGCTCCCAGACCAGTCAGTGCTTTGCAAGGAGTGAGTCTACTACAAGCTGTTGTCTGATTGACCCCAGGAACTTTCTTCCAGTTCTGAGACAACATCAACAACGGGGGTCCCTCCACCTTTCCTGCTTCTGTTTGGAGTCAAATATGTTAGAATCATTAATATCACAGCTGTAAAAAATGTCAGAATTATATGGATCTCTGAGGTTTTTGAGTACTACTAAAGGAGTATAGTGTTTCAGTCAAAAAACCTGGGACCAGATATGAGCTCTGCCCTTTTAGTACATAACTTTCCCTTTTCAGAGCTGAACCAAGTTTCATCTTACTCATCTGTAAAATGCCTGTAATACTCGACCTACCTCTAGTAATGCCTTGAAGGTCAAAAATCATAATAATAATGGGGGACAACTGTGGTTCAGTGGAAAGAATATTAGAATAAAGTTAGATGATCTGGGTTCAAGTTTCACATTATCCTAACTCACTTCAATGAACAACGGAGGCTGATTCCATCTAAACTGTCTGAATCTTATTTTTATCATCTGAAAAAAAATTCACATTTTTAAAGAGGTGCTTTAGGAAGAAAAGAGAATAGGACCCACTTCTCCTCAAGCCAAGCCAGTGTCATTTAGACTACAACAGGTTGTAAAAATGGCCTGAGGCAAAAAAGAGAACACTCTCTCCATGAAAGAGGCATCCTCTACCTAGCTCTGGGGGACTGTGGCCATGTAGAAATGCAAGCCTAGGGCTGCCAAATCTTACATTTTCCTACCTAAGCACTGAATCCACATTGCTATGTGAAATCCTTCAACTGTTAGAGTTGGCAATTAATTCAATTTTTTAAGAGCATTTGATGGCCCTAGAAAACATGCCTACAGACAGGTTGCCTAAGAACATCTGCATCCTTCCTAAGGCAACAAGGAACAGTTACCACCATCCTAAGTAACCTAAGGGGATCTTGAATATTTTTGATAACTTGGTGAAAACTAGAGGGCCCCTTTCAAGGAAAATACATCAGGACAAATAGTTAATGCAGGTGGGGCTTCATATCTAGGTGATACATTGAGAGGTGCAGCAAACCACCATGGCACACGTTTACCTAGGTAACAAACCTACATGTTCTGCACATTTATCCAGGAACTTAAAGTAAAATAAAATTAAATTAAAAACAAAAGAAGAAGATAGGTCTAAGGTGATTCCAGAGCTTCAAGCCCAGGTAACTGCAAGACTGTAGTTTCATTCACATAACCAGATGAGAGAAATCTTGTTTGGGAAGATAAGAAAGGAACAGGGAGATGACATAGAGCTGGAAGAGAGAAAGAAAAAATAAATAAAATAAAGTGTAATATGCTTCAGTTGTGTAAGGGGTTTGACAGAGGACAATTTTGCCCTATACATTCTAGAACATTACCCAAGGGACTAATGACAGTGAGTATCTATCTATGGTGGAGAGGGGCAGTGCTGGCAGAGGAGGCATGCGGGTGGAAGGGAGATTGTTTTCACTATATTGTGATACTTGTTTTAAACCATGTGAATTACTGTCTAGTCATGACAACCAAAACAAATAAACTAATAATCAAAATCTGATGCTCTCCCTCCCTTTGCCCCCTAACCCCCGACAGGCCCGGGGATGTGTGACGTTCCCCTCCCTGTGTCCATGTGTTCTCATTGCTCAGCTCCCACTTGTGAGTGAGAACATGCAGTGTTTGGTTTGCTGTTCCTGTGTTAGTTTGCTGAAGATGATGGCCACCCTGTCTTCCACAATGGTTGAGCTAATTTATGCATATTATACTTTCTTTCCTTTTTTTTTTTTTTTTTGAGATGGAGTTTTGCTCTTGTTGCCCAGGCTGGAATGCAGTGAGGTGATCTCAGCTCCCTGCAACCTCCACCTCCCTGGTTCAAGCGATTCTCCTGCCTCAGCCTTCCAAGTAGCTGGGATTACAGATGCCCACCACCATGCCTGGCTAATTTTTTGTATTTTTAGTAGAGACAGGGTTTCAGCAGGTTGGCCAGGCTGGTCTTGAACTAGGTGATCCACCCGCCTCAGCCTCCAAAAGTGGTAGGATTACAGGCCTGAGCTACCGCGCCCAGTCTGCATATTATACTTTATATACAGACTTCCTTGTTTTCACTTCATGTATTTTGGAGGGATTTTCACACTAATATACAAAGATATTCAATACTATTTTCCTGTGGCTGCACGGTATCCCATGGTATTGGCAGTAAAGCATTCTGTATTTAATTAGACACACATTGACTGCATTGTTTCTAATATTTTCTTATTAAAACCACAGCTGCAATTTAAAAAAAAAAAAAATACACCTTTGGTCACATTTTACTTTCTTCCTGCTTAAATTGCCTTATCTGAAAACGAAGATATTATCAGTCCTACCTCACAGAGATTTTTAAAGAATGAAATACATGGAAAATATATAAAATTCTTAGTTTCAGAAACCAAGCAAATGCTCAGCAAGTGTTAGATGTGATTGCTATTAATGACATGGGTCATCTCTTATCTACACAAGTACATCGGTAGGATGCATTCCAAGCAGTAGAACTGCCAGGAGATCTAAAAGGAAACAGGAAAGTAGGTATTAATGTGGAGGTCCCAGAAAATTAGGGGAAACCCAACGTGTAAAATGAAGCAGTCATTGGCTTACCAGGGACAGAGGTTGAAGATGTCCCAGAAGCCACATCGCAATAGTGACTTGAAAAGTCTGTGAGTCTTTTCTGGTGAAACGGCCCCCTGAGCTACACTGGGAATGTGACCACGCCTCCCAGACTAACATTCTCCTCTGTTGTTCTAATCAACCAGCAATGTGCCTAGGAAAGGCCAAATTCTTGGCAGCCAAACTACATTTCCCAGATTACTTCAGTCCTGGAAGAAACAACAAAAACTATGCCAGGTCACATGTCTCCATTTTCAGGACTGGAAAATGAGGGCATAGATTTGTGGCTCTAATCCACAGAGGGAAAGTTGAGAAAAGGACGTGGAGAAAGGGTGAGTCAAAGCAAGTGAATGACCAGACAGTGGCCAACATTTCCAGACTCCAAAAGGGCAAGCAATATTTGCATATACCAACACTGGGTCTGCAGCAGGGGTCCCCAACCCTTGGGCAGCAGACCGATGCTGGTCCGTGGCCTGTTAGGAACCGGGCTGCAAAGCAGGAGGTGAGTGACAGGCAGGCGAGGATTACCACCTGAGCTCTGCCTCCTATCAGATCACTGGTGACATTAGAATCTCACAGGAGAGTGAACCCTATTGTGAACTGTGCATGTGAAGGATCTGGGTTGCACGCTCCTTATGAGAGTCTACTGCCTGATGGTCTGAGGTGGAACAGTTTCATCCTGAAACCATCCCTACACCATCCTCCTGGTCCATGAAAAAACTGTCTTCCACAAAACCGGTCCCTGGTGCCAAAAAGGTTGGGAACCGCTGGTCTACACTTACCTGGACCAAAAGCGTATTTAGTGCAAAACAAGGAGGTCTTCAACTGCTGAAGGAATCGGGTTCTAAGAAGTGGCTAAGAGCTAACAGGTAGGCTAAAGAGCTAATAAAACCAAATCCCTGAGCTCAGATAAAAAGTAAGAATAACCTTTGTCCATCAGTGTCTTCATTTGCCTATTGCAAGCTGGATGTTGGTACTTAGAGTTGGCAGGATATATTTTCAAATTTTTTGGCCTACTTTCACCCCCCACCTCTATTTCACCTCTATCCAAATCTCATCAAAACAAGCAAAAAAGAGCACTCTGACCACTCGCTGGGAAGAATTCCAACTGCAACAGTTTACAAAGAAAACCAACATAAATTTCACTTGAATGTGTTACAATGACCTCCCAAAAACCATCTCAGCTACTTAGAAGAAGCTGCAGAGCAGTTCCTATGGATATTAGCATTCAGGTCCTTCAGGAGCATGTTTATACGGCACATCACCTTGCTGGGAGGCTCCCAGCACCCTGGGCTGAAGGCATCAATTCTCACTGGCAACAGCGCGGCCACAAGGGTGTGATCGCAGGCTCTGTGGAACCTCATGAAATGTTTAAGGACTCTCTTGGCTCACATCTCACTCTTCCTCACTCTATCCCATCTCAGGCTTCACCTTCTCCCCTTACTAGAAGCTACTTCCGTGGCAGACGCTCTGGGTGCCAAGGTTTACAGTAACACCCCAATGGGACAGCAAGATTAATGAAAGCTTTCTGTGGGTAATTCAACTCTGTTAGGTAACATGACACTGAGAGGACAAAAGGAGCTTGCAAGGAAGAAGAGGGGTAAGAAATGGGAGAGCCATCAAGATGCACACATGAAAATCTGTTTGCAACACGGGAAGGACTCATCTGTTCAGCAATGGCTATTTGTCAGCATAGCACAGCAGCCGCCTCACCATAATAAAGTGTTATTATGAGAGAGCCAAATCCTCTCATCTCTCTTTTCCCTGCCTGACATTAAAAGTGTACTCTGTCTGCTGCTTTGTCTGTTACCGACCTCCCTGTCCAGAATGGAAGCTGCAAAGAGGCAGGACTCGTGTCTGTCTCATAATACTCCATTCCCCAGCCACTTAAAATGAGCCTAGAACGTAGTAGGCACCCACTAACCTTACGAACACCAGTGAATGACTAGCTGGAATTCTGCAATAGCTTTTAATTTTAAAATGTGCCTACAAAATCCATCAAAATCCATTTTCCATTACCATATTAGGGTATGAAGAGGGAAAAAAGTATCGAGTAAATACTGGATCTGAGTCACCATGCCTGGCATTTTATACATAATAGTCACTTAATTTCTAGGACTCTCTGAGGTCAGCATGACTAATGCTATTTCAGATTAGGAAAACTGAGGTTCGCAGATAACTAACACAACTCCCCCAAAGTCACATATGTGGAAAGTGATCATTTCTGGTTTGTCTGATCCAAAATTCCCTGCATCTGTCACTCCCCACCCTGATCGCTCTCTGGCTCCTAAGGCTTTCGTTTGGTTTTCCCAAGATCGGGCTCCCCTGTGACATGTCTCCATGACAAGCAGTTAGTATTCACTCAGAGACAAATTCCAAACTGCATCTTTGATCTCACGACTTCAAGGAATCCCTTTAGTCACTTAGAAATGGAAACAGTCTGTTTTTATAAATGGCTCGGGAAGGGAGGACAGTCATCGCAGGCAGAGTCCCACAGAGAGCGCGAGAGAACATGGGAAGCAGCCGACCCCTGGTGCAAGGAAAGGGCTCCCAGCAGCAGCAGCAGGAGGAGCCCCGGGGACCAACTTGGGAGAGGTTTGTTCTCAGATCCACTGCTCCCTTTCTTCACACAGCAAGAACTACCACCACGGGCGTGTTTCCTTTCTTTAAAGTGCTTTGTTATCATTTACTAATAAAGGAAAACTCACAGTCCCAGGCCTTCAAAAGCTCTCACCAAAAGTAGGGAACCTTCAATGAAGCGCAGGCCAGATACCAGTTTTCAGTGCAAAGCGATCCTGTGATCATCAAGAATTTAGAAGGCTTGCTGAAAGTTTCCACTGCACATAGAAGACCACACAGGACAGAGCTTCTTCCACTGGGCTAAGCCTAATTCCTAAAGAAGCAGCTGTAGCTTCCTAGTTTGACACAGGTGTCAAAAGCCACTTTTGGACCCGGGAAGGTGAAGCTTCCTAAGGCTAGATGGAATAAGCTGCCGGTGCAGTGTCTGTCTCTCCAAGCCAAAGAGCAGATTTCCAGAAGGCCACCCGACAAGGCAGTGTCTAGGACACAGACCGTGCCCAGACAGAAGGCTTCAGCCTTGGCAGCACAGGGCACTAAGAACGGGCCTCCAGGGTAAAGACACCTGGCTGAAATTCCAGCTCTGCATCTCACTGCTGTTTGACCTGGGGCTGTGCACATCACATCTCTATCAGTTTCCACATCTCTAAAATGGAGCAGATAAAAATAACTACCTCTCATGGTAGCCTGCAACAATGATGCATGTAAATTGCCTGGTACATAATGGGCATTCAACCTCACATTAACCAAAACATTATGTTTCTCACAAAAAAGGCTGACCCCCAGGAGGTTCTGTTGTTGTTCCATTTTCTAACTCACCCTTATTACTGTGACTACAATCATACCCAAAATAAAAGCCTTTTCCTAAACTTGTTGTAGCAGAACGGTGGCCTGATTCTATCACTAGTAAGGCAACTAACTGGTTCTCACTCCTTCGTCTCTAAAATTAAGCAAATGAAAACATCCATATTGTGGGTGAAGAAAGGGTGAACTGCTTCTATGTGTTCACTGATTTTTTTTTTTTTTCTTTGAGACAGAATCTCTCTCTGTTGCCCAGGCTGGAGTATAATGGCACAATCATAGCTCAATGCCCCTCAACATCCCAGGCTCAGGCGATCCTCCCACCTCATCCTCTCTAGTAGCTGGGATTACAAACATGCGCCACCACGCCTGGCTACTTTTGTTGTTGTTGTTGTTGTTGAGACAGAGTCTCACTCTGTCACCAGGCTGTAGTGCAGCGGTGCGATCTCGGCTCACTGCAATCTTCATTTCCTAGGTTTAAGCGAGTCTCCAGCCTCAGCCTCCTCTAAGTAGCTGAGATTACAGGCGCCTGCCACCACGCCCAGCTAATTTTTGCATTTGTAGTAGAGATGGGGTTTCACCACGTTGGCCAGGCTGGTCTCAAACTCCTGACCTCAGGTGATCCGCCCACCTCGGCCTCCCAAAGTGCTGGGATGACAGGCATGAGCCACCGGGCCCCTTAGTACAGGGGCTAGAGTAGGTACGCCATTCACTCTCTTCCCCAAGAGGACAGCAGAGACCCAACAATGAGACAGAGCAGAATGTGGCACATAGAAAGGATGGATGGACTTGGAGTCAGAAGTCAGAAAGTATGATTATACAACCTGAAAACCCACTACCCACATATAGAGTTGCTTGATTTTAGCAAATGAAAATACAGGATACCTGGTTAACCTTGAATGTCAGATAAACAACAAATTTTCTAGTATAATATAGTCTACTCTTTTGAAATGTAAGTATGTTCAAATATTTCATGGGATATACTTATACTAGTCATTATTTATATGACAATCAAATTTAACTGGGCCTCCTATATTTTACCTGGCAACTCCCATCATGTAAATGTCTTAAATCCACCTTGATGTAGTAAAAAGAATATGGATTTTAGAGTTACTTGAACTGTGTTTGAATCATGGCTCGCTACAAGCTCAATGTGTAATCCTAGCAAGTTACCTGAACTGCCTGAATCTCGCTTTACATATCTGTAAATGGCAATGATAACACCTCATAGGGCTGTTCTATAGGTTAAATAAAGATAACAACGATAGCGATAATAATTCCTAATATTGACAGCTTCATTTATTAAATGCTCAACAAATGTTAGCCTTCTTTGCTCTTTGAGCCTCAAAGATTTACCATCTGTAAATTTGGGTTAAAGATATTGGTAATAAAATTCAAATATGTTTTCTGATAAGAATAAGGATACTTCAGCCTTCCTCCCATGGATTTCTGGGGAAAAAAATCTCAAGAATTTATTTTCTTTGGGTCTGCAAAATACCCCCTTTATCCCACCCAAAAAGGTCATTTTTGGTCCGCCTGGTTATGATAAATGTATTTTTATGGAAAATAGTCTTGAATTTTCTCTCATGAGTTCACATACTCTCCTTCTCATGTCCTTGCATCCCCTCAACCAGCTGTTTCTTTAAAATGCGGTCTGAGAATGTCAGCATTAGAACCACCTGTAATGGCAAAGGGCTTCCCTGAGCCCAATTACAGAACAACCAAATTAGAATTTCTGGAGCTGGACCCAGAAAGCATCCTTCTTTTTTTTTTTCTTTTTAATTTATTTTAAATTTAAATAGAGATGGAGTCTTGCTATGTTGCCCAGTCTGGTCTTAAACGCCTGGGCTCAAGTGATCCCCTCGCCTCAGCCCCCAAAGTGCTGGGATTATAGGCAGGGGCCACCATGCCCAGCCAAGCATCCTTCCTAACAAACTCCTTGAGTGGTTCTTAAACCCACTCAAGTTTGGGTACCATTACCCTAAAACCTCAACCCCAGGCCCAAGAGTTACACAGGCAGACTCACCTTCCCTAAAGTTAACATTAATATTCTGCAAGGGATAGGAACGGTGAATTCTAGAGTGATACAAGAATGGAAGTTTCAAAGCTTTTATATGAGGAACAGATCAGCTCATCTAACACTCTGTTTTGGAGCATTTGTGTCAAATTGACATTCCAATTTAAAGACCATACATAAAACCCCATTCAATTATTTAGCACTGTACAGATTTTACATAACTCTTGAAGTTACTGACTCAATTCATTTTCCTTCGAACTGCAAGACAGATTAATCTAAAATGAATTAAGACAGGCAACCAGAAGTAATGTTGCCACTGCCAGTAAACAGTCTTTAAACTGCTGGATCAGTAAGCTGCTTACAACCTCACGAGCGCTGACGCCACATCTGCTCGGCAATTTGTGTGCTCTCAAGCCAAGGATTTAGAATCCGTGTTTGTCATGATCACAGAAACTCGAGCGAGGGGGTAACATTTAACCCAAGCCTTTTCTTTTACCAATAGGTATCACTTCTTCCCCGCAAAACGAACATGAAGACCATAGCTCGGTTACAAATACTTCAAGTTACATCAAAATGCATAAATGTGTCCAAAAGGGTCCTAATAATTTGAAAAAAATTCTAAAATACCCTAAGTTATTCCTGACATCAAATTGCTCAGAGTCTGGCAGAGAAGCAAAACAACAACAACAACAACAAAAAAAAAACAATTTTGAGAGATGCTAGAAAGTATGACAATAGAGGGAGTTCCAGTGTCAAGAGGGACATCAAAGCCAGATGTTGGGGGAAGGAACATTGCAGGACAGTTCCCAGAAAAGATGGCATCTAAACTAAGAAGGGGGTAACACAGATGTTATGGGTGAACTGTGTCTCCCAAAAAGATATGCCAAATTCCTAACCCCTAGCACCCCAGCGTATGACTTTATTGAAAAAGGGATTGGTGCAGCTGTCACCCCAGTCTAGAGTGGGGAGGGCCCTAAATTCAGTTGACTGCTGTCCTTATAAAAAGAGGAAAGAGACACAAAGAGGAGAATGCCATGTGAAGACACAGATGCACAGACAGAGAGGGAAGATGGCCAAGTGAAGGTGGCAGCAAAGACTGGAGTTACGCTGTACCACAAACCAAGGAATGCCTGGGGCTACCAGAAGCTGCCAGAGGCAAGGAAGGAAACCTAGAGGCTTCCAAGGGAGCAGGGATCTGCTAACACCTTGATTCTGGACTTCTAGCCTTCCCATCTGTGAGAGAATAGATTTCTGTTGTTTAAAGCCACTCCAGGCCAGGCGTGGTGGCTCATACCTGTAATCTCAGCACTTTGGGAAGCCGAGGCAGGCAGATCACTGGAGGCCAGGAGTTTGAGACCAGCCTGGTTAACAGGGAGAAACACCATCTCTACCAAAAATTTAAAAAAAAATGAGCCAGGCATGGTGGTGTGCACCTGTAATCCCAGCTACTTGGGTGGGAGAGGCATGAGAATCTCTTGAACCTGGGAGGCAGAGGTTGCAGTGAGCTGAAATCGCGCCACCACACTCCAGTCTGGGTGACTGAGCGACACTCTGTCTCAAAAATAAATAAATGAATAAATAAAGCCACTCCATTTGTGGTACTTTGTTACAGCAGCCTTGGGAAATGAATGCAGTAGGACAGAGCCAGAGGGGATGGGATCCTGACATAGGAAAGCCACAGGACCAAGACCTGGAGGTAAAGGTGAAGGCCACCTTTGTTTCAAGGAACCACAAAGAATTTAGTCTGGTGGGAAGACAGGAAGGCAGGCAGTGCCTGGAAGACTTTGTACCGGCTGCAGTAAAGGCCATCTTCTGTTCTGCATCATGCTCACCAAAAAGCTCAACTCTAAGGAGCTAAACCCAATCTCTAGCAGAATGAACAAGAAGCATGAAAATGCTCCCAGTAAAAACTAACCTACAACTGAAAATGCACTGTGAATAGAAACGTGTCCCCAAAATCATCAATACTCACTGCTGGCAGAAAACAAGCCAAGCTTTCCATGCCATCACAAAATTCTGAGTTAGTGACTGGAACAGACAAAAGCAGCCTTCTGGGGTTCTGGTGACAATCGACTTCTTGATCTCGGTGCTGGTTATAGATGTATTCGCTTTGCGAAAAATTATCCAGTTGAATCTTTGTGACGGGTGAACTTCCCTGTATGCATGGTACGTTTATAAAATTTCCAACGAACTTCCAATGAAAGAAGGAAGGAATATGTAACATTTAGCATCTTGTTCTCCCAGACGGACTGGTATAATCCTTTATAAAGATAAGATGTCCATCATCTTGAACGGAAAATACTGTTATCCGTTAGTCTGCTTGAATCTGAATCTGATCACCATAGGATAAGTTTTTAAATCTCCAAGACATTACTAAGTAAAACCTACCTCATTCTCCTTATACATTTTCCTTTTTAGGCTAATTAAAAAGCTTGTCTCAGCTGGCTTGGGTTAATAATAGAACACTATTTCTTATTTAAACAACAAATTTCACTTTTGAGAGGTTTTGTTTCTTGCAAAACCTCAGGTTTTATATGAAACAAAAGAGTTATTTGATGCATGTTTTTACCTGAGTTGCTAAAGTAAACAGTAACAAAGTCAGCATTGGGTCCTAAAGAAGGCTAAGTCCCATTCAGGGAGTCGGCCCCTGTGTGTCCCCTCACCAGGCTGGTATGCAGACACTCTTGCCATTGGTTTACAAAACAGATGATAAATATTTAAAATGGGTCCATAGCCCAATGAACAAAACAGGTATCAGATAGAAAATCGCCTAATTGGCAGATTACATTTTTAGTTATAACCCCAAAATGGCTTTTGCAAATTATCAAAGCAACTCAAATCTGCACAATCTTAATTTAAAGCAACATAATTTGAGACTGTGAGGAATCTAATTGCCAGCTAAACAACTGTTTCCAACTGTAATTGGCTTCCCACAACCCTGCACACGATCATGTACACACATGCTTAAACCACCTGATGTGGAAGGCATCTGGACTGAGCCCAGCACTGCCAAAAGAATCTCTGAAAAAATGCAACAAAAGAAATGAGCTCTTGCACAGAATTTTCCACACATTGGCTCAGAGCAATTTCACTTTCCAGAATGATTCCTTTACCTGTCAAGAAGGGGATTATAGTGCTATTCATTGCCCAAGCAATTTTTTCTTACAATTAATTTTCACACTTCTCCACAACACATAGCAGAACAGTGTGATATATACATATCCAATAAAGACAAATCTATAGGTGTATGTTACGAGTTGAGCTGTGTCCTCGGCAAAATTCATAAGTTGAAGACCCAGCCTCCAAGTACCTCCAAATATGACCTTATTTGGAAATAGGGTCATTGCAGATATAATTAGTTAATTAGGATGAGGTCATACCAGAGTAGGGTGGGCGCCTAAGCCAATATGAATGGTGTCCTTATAAGAAGGGGAAAATTGGAAACGCACACACATGTGCACATACACACATGGGAAAAAACATGTGAAGATGAAAGCAGGGATCACGGCGATGTTTCTATAGAGCCAGAAACACCAAAGATTGCAAGAAAACCCCCAGAAAGAGATATGGAACAGACTCCCTCTAACAGCCCACAGAAGGAAAACAGCCCTGGCAACACCTTGATCTTGACTTCTGGCCTCCAGAACTGTGAGGTTTGGGTTATTTAATCCACCAAGTTTATAGACTTTGTTACAGCAGACCTAGGAAACTAACACAGTGTATAACAACAATCTTTAAGTAAAAATCTGTGTGTGCCGCTCTGTCTTATTTTTATATGCACATACATTGAGAGTTATCTTCCAGGAAATAAAAAATTTCGTTATTACTAAGCCCTTGGTTGTTTGATTTGCAACAGGTGTGGGTGCATGAGGTTAATCACAGGACTGGGGAAATTCTGACTCACAATCCCAAAAGGCTGAAGTTCCAAATTTTGTCATGCAACCCTGAATTCACTCCAGCTCTGGGAAACCTCAAATCCCAAAGAAAACACAACCTGGTTTTCTCTCTCTTTTTTCCAATACAGACACAGGTATAATTTAATAATAGTACCCTGCTTCCCAAATGCAATTAAAAATGGCCTTCATTACTCCTCTGAATGAGTGTGTTTTATAATGCTGCAATCTATGGTTCAATAAAAAAGCAACTACTGCACCTATCATGGCAAAGCTGTAAAAAGTGATCAATGTGCTTTCGGTAGCTCTAGAGGCAGAGGATAAAAAGAAAAAAGAAAAAAAAAAAAACTTAAAGAAACAGGCACAAAATAACTTGGTACAATGTGAGTGCTTTAGAAATCTGGTTTTTCATTTCTGAAACCTTTGATTTCCCTAACTTTAATTGATTCTTTTCCCCATTCACTTAGGAAGTAGTAAGACATAGCAGTACAAAGAAAGAAAAGAAAAGAAAAGAAAAGAAAAGAAAAGAAAAGAAAAGAAAAGAAAAGAAAAGAAAAAAGAAAGGAAGGAAGGAAGGAAGGAAGGAAGGAAGGAAGGAAGGAAGGAAGGAAGGAAGGAAGGAAGGAAAGAAAGAAAGAAAGAAAGAAAGAAAGAAAGAAAGAAAGAAAGAAAGAGAGAGAGAGAGAGAGAGAGAGAAAGAAAGAAAGGAAGGAAGGAGGGAGGGAGGGAGGGAGGGAGGGAAAAGAGAAGAGAAGAGAAGGAAGGAAATGGGAGAAATAGATTCAAACTTTTATACAGAGGGAGGTAAGTCTTGAGCACAGGTATCTCTAAATCGTCTTCTGTGCTGTTGTACTCAAAAAGTGTGTGTGTGTGGAGAGACAGAAAGACAGGCAGAGAGAGAGGATACGATTCAGAACCATGCTTGTTAGAACAGGAAGACTCATTAATATTAGTAACTCAGCACTAAACAGTGAGCAGAACCACAAGGTAAATGGTGGGTCCAGATTCTATCGCAGGAAAGAGTCATTTCCTGTGACTATTCATCGTACATCATCTTGGACCAGAAAAGGAACCTTGAAGTCATTTCTAAGATCTTAGTGTCTTTCTTTTCCCACCATCCCCAAAAATTCTCACAGGGTCATCTGAACAGAATGAAGTTTTCTGTGTGTCACACACAATTTTAAGCACCCACTATGTATTAAATATTGTCAGCATCCCCTTTTCATTGTTGGAGGAACTGAGACAAAACTTAAATAACTCTGACCAAAGTTACCCACTTGGTAAGTGGTGGTGGCAGATTCCAGACTCTGCCCTGTTAGCCACCAGGAATGCTGCCTTTCAATAAATGGTGCTTGATGAAATAACCAAGCAATAAACCCATTGCATGAGGAATGCTTCTTTCATAGTGTCATGTTTCAGAGCCCTGAGCAGTTCAATGTGCAAAGATATCCAGCAATGTTGCTCACCCCTGGTTATTTTGGGGTTGCTCAAAGTCTCTGCTCTTCTTCCATCTTTACTGACATTTATTATTTTACTGGTCTTCCAATAACTTCAGAAGCAACTTGCACTGTTTTTATAAAATAAGAGAACCTAAAATTTATGTTTGAGGTTTTATTAGTCATTCTTATAAAAATGCTTGTCTGGAAAGGATTTTAATAAAACTTCATTTGGAAATTACTGGAGGATACAATCGACCCATCTGGCCTCAGTTCCTATAGACACATAAAATGCAAACAGTTCACTCTAACACTACTAAAGATTCTATTTACAAGTTTTCACCCTTGCTAGAATTAGAAAGAACTACTAATTCTAGTAGTCTAGGGAAAAGACTCTGGTCTTTACATACCTTCACTTTCAGCTGTTGTACTACATTACGATCTTGTCCTATCATGTAAAATCAGAACTGTTTTAATTGTGTTATTTGAAACACGTTATAGATGCTATGATAATCCTCTATAAATCAATGTTTAGTGCAGTATCCGATCAAAGACACAAATACTGAATTTTTTTTCAAATATTCAGCTAACCAACATTTGACAAAGGGGCTAGTGCAGTTAATTCTTGCTGTCATAGTCTTCTTTGATTAAAACACAGAATATGCCCTTCAGCATTAAGCACTCCGAGGTTATTTCAGGACTGTGCCTGATCGAATAGTATTACATTATGGGTTAGCACGGATGAAGGAGAGGAGATCTGAATTTGTGAGTCACAGAGTATGTGTGTTCTTCAGCCCTCACTCTGCTATATCAGTGACCTTCCAGCAAGTCACTTAGCCTCCTTTGACCATAGCTTCCTTGGCTATAAAACCAGGATAATAATATCCGCCCCCCTTCTGACTTTACTGGGTAGTTACACAGATCAAATAAAACAATACACATAAAAAGTATTTTGCAAATTCTTCAGCATCACGTGGGGAAGATAGAGTTAAACCAAATCTACATTCTTTAATGCAGCTTAACTTTCCAATGATAAACTGTTTTACATTTTACAGCTTTCAGTGTATTTTGTATGTAAGAACAATATTTATGAGTTCATTTCAAAGCTTTCTAATTTCAGTTAGTCAGTGGAAAGCTTACACATTAAAATTTCTCAATAAATCATTTATTGTGCAAATATGAACTCTTATTTAAAAAATTTTTAAAGAGGGAGGCTTTAATTGGTAAGGACTGCCTAACTGTGTACTTTGAGTTGCTTCTATGAATATACTTTTCATATGGCAGACAGCTGATCATGTATTACAAAGGTTTTTATTCTGACCACTAATATATCAGATCTTCAGGTATCTCTCCCCAAAGTCTTATGAAATTACTCCAAACATGAAAATTCTCTCTGGGTTAACTCATTGGGTAGCTAGGTTACAAGATATATGTTTTTAATCTCTCTTTTGGGCTAAACATTTAGCTAATAATTGTCAGGAAGGTTTTGACATTAGAAATTTATTACTCAAATAAAACTTTTCTGCAGTTCAGGTACTGAGATATAAGCACTGTAAAATGAACACTTCTGGAAGATGGCCAATTTTAAAAACACAAAAATTGTCACCCTGGGTCAGAGTAGAAGTTCAGTTCCCACCAGACTTTATGTCTGACAGTGGCATCTAAACATATTCTGTACAACGGAATTGTTTCCCTGTGTGATGGTTCACTCAAAGGTTAGGGATATTGTCTGAAGGTTTCAAACTTACCCTTGAGAAGCTATCATTGGGTTTTGCCTAAATTTTTCTTGAACACACATCCCTGACACCCCAGACGACACAAGTGCTTGGGAAAATGAGTTCTATTTGCTTGTTATCCTCGGGGCAAAGACATTCCATTTCCCTTTATTTAAAGTGAAACTATCTCCTTCTAGCATAAAGAAGCGCCCTTTTGTTACAGCATTCTGGGATTTTGTGAGCAAGTCCAAATTCCACCTGACTATATCCTACATGACTCCCTTCATCCTCCAACTTTCAAATCCTAATCTTTTTGCTCTTTATCCAAATCTGCACTATTCTCTTAATCATTTCAGTTGCCCTGATCAACCTACTTCAGTCAATGCGTAAAGAGAGAGTCGGGTCATACATAAGCGTTTTCCTTCTTGGCTGAAAGCCAAGAATTTTAGTAAGCCTTCTGACTCACAAAATTCCAGGTAAACCAACCATCAGTGAAACCTCAGTTGCAGCCTTTACATCAGGTACAAATTATAGTACCTATGAGCAATAACCTATTTGGTAACTGTGAAGTTTATATATATGTATATATAATTGGGAAGCCAAGAAGGAAAAACAACACAGGGGGACACAATATATTAAAAAAGATACACTTGCCTGGGCGCGGTGGCTCAAGCCTGTAATCCCAGCACTTTGGGAGGCCGAGACGGGCAGATCACGACGTCAGGAGATCGAGACCATCCTGGCTAACACGGTGAAACCCCGTCTCTACTAAAAAATACAAAAAACTAGCCGGGCGAGGTGGCGGGCGCCTGTAGTCCCAGCTACTTGGGAGGCTGAGGCAGGAGAATGGCGTAAACCCGGGAGGCGGAGCTTGCAGTGAGCTGAGATCCGGCCACTGCACTCCAGCCTGGGCGACAGAGCGAGACTCCGTCTCAATAAAAAGATACACTTGGCCAGGTGCATATATATTCTTTTTTTTATTATTTTATTTTATTTTTTTCTTAGACAGAGTCTTGCTCTGTCACCCAGGCTGGAGTGCAGTGACCTGATCTCAGTTCACTACAACCTCCGCCTCCCAGGTTCAAGTGATTCTCCTGCCTCTGCCCCTTGAGTAGCTGGGATTACAGGCGTGTGCCACCACGCGAGGCTAATTTTTGTATTTTTAGTAGAGATGGGGTTTTACCATGTTGGTCAGGCTAGTCTCGAACTCCTGACCTCAGATGATCCACCTGCCTTGGCCTTCCGAAGTGCTGTGATTACAGGCATGAGCTACCATGCCCGCCCAAAAAAAAGATATATTCTTAATTCCCCTTAGGATGACCTTTGGACTCCCAAGGTTAACCCAACAATGTCTATAACTATTGCTCATTATTTTAATAATTTTAAAGATTTATTATTTTTCTGGAATGCAACTGGACAGATTAAAAGAAACAACCAATTACTTTTCATGACAAAAAGAAAGTATGTTCTATCATTTATGGAGGTAACGCCTGGGGAAGGCAGTGAAAATAAAATATTTGAACCCTGGAACATTCACAGTATAAGGCTTAGCACCCAGGTATGTTTTAATATGTGATAACTTTATCAAAAGTCAAAAGTCAAATGAATGAAGGGTAGGAAAATAGGAACAGGTGGTTAGAGGATTCATATCTGTAGCTTCTGTCTGGTGTCATCAACCAAGTCATAAACCACACTAAATTTCAAGGCAAGGTCCCAATATTTCCTGGAAAATAACCAATTGTAAGTATTCGAAATGTTTCATAAATGGTCAAAATAGTTTCATCACTTAGGATGAAATAGAATAAAGTTTACTTTTGTATTATAAGGAAAAAGGAATTTTGCTGGGAATAAGGTAAACAAGGAGAAATTATTCACTTAAGAGAGATTAAGCTATTTTCAATCACTTCAAATATAATAACATTACTAGGATATAAACAATGGGTTAATTATAAATAACTCAGGAATTCTTATTAAGAAAGACCGTTCCTGACCATCGGCAATTAGCGTGGTGTTAGCACATTTAAAACAATGGGTAAAAGCAAATACTTCTTCCTGGCTTTGGCTAAGAAGAAAGCTGTCAGCAGAAGGGGAGCTTTAAAATAGGAATGGCTTCATTCTCTGAGCCATTTTAAGTGCAAGAAGTGGACCAATAGAAATATAAACTGAGAGCCTTCCTAGCAGGCTCCCAGGCTACTAGGAAAATGTAGTCATCATAAACTAAACCCTCAGCCTTCACAAATAAATGAGGACCACGTCCAGATGCAGAGATGTACCTAGAAATTAATCTATCTCTCCTTGCTCCAAACTCTATGTTTTCTTTCTTTTTTTTTGGACACAAAGATTAACACTAAAGAGGTAGATGAAGAAACTAAAAAGGGGGAAAGCATTGGTAAATTTGAAAGAAATAGCAGCTGCAACAGCAGGTGATACATATCTCCAGCAGCTTATTAGGAGCAAGACTTGAGCACAGATACAGAGCCGCTCATTAACGAAAATGCCAGTTCCAGAATTAGCAGTGCCATTTCTTCCTTTCTTCCTGCATATTTGTTCACCCTCACATTGTGGCTCCACACTGCATGCAAAGCTCCTACCTTGTGACACATGCTGGGAATACGAAGATGTGGGACCCTAATCTTACCTTCAGAGGACTGTAAGTCTAGAGTGGACATTGCTCACTTTCTCTTTCCCCCTATCTCCCATCCACCCCTTATTATCTCCTGGATGCCCCAGTAAGCAATTAAAATGTGAGAGAAATTTTCGAAGAAAAACAGGGACTACTTATGTTTCAAAAAATAAACCATAGTAGAAACAAAAGAGATCAAGAAAGGTGAGAAAGTGTAAACCCTGTAAGCTAATACCCTTAATAGCTGCCAAGATTTTCCTTGACGGGGCCTATGATCAGCCTTTCTAGAATAACTGACTTCTTAGGAAGGGGTTAGAAACAACAAAAAGAAAATACCTAAGGTCTACAGAGAAAAAATGTGTTTGGATACTAAAACACAACTGTTTTCCAAAAGGTAGCATTTCCTCCCTACCCAAAGGAAGCTTCCACATCATACATTCATTCATCCATCCAGCCAGTCATTTGTTTTTCATTCATTCAACTACGACCTACGGAGATCCTATTATATTGCAGGCAATGCACAGACTCTAGGCATAAAATGGCTTAAAAAATAAAAAAATAAACAGCTACATTTCTGTCTTCATGGAACTTGCAGTTCAGTAGAGGCAGAAAGATGCTATTTAAATACTCACACAAATATGGAACTTACAAACTGTGCTAAATGCCCTAAATGAACAGTCAAGAAACTACAGAATGTAGCAGAGTGACAGCTAATATAAGGAACAAGAGAAGGCTTGTTTGAGAAATTAACAGAAGAACAGGAAGTGGGCAGCCTGGAGGTCTGAGAAAGAGAAGAAAAGTGCTGGATGAGGCTGGAGAGTTGGAGGGAAATCAGATCACAGGAGGTATGATCCTTCTAGGGCATGATAAGATGGTCATCTTTCATTCAACTAGCAGCAGTGAGATATTACATATTGATGGGCTTTAAACACTCGAGTGAAAGTTCAGAATTATGAGTTCAAACTGTACCTTGATATTCGCATGTCTGTGTTTGTATGTGTGTTTCTATGTACGTGTATGTGTGAATCCTTATCTATGCATGAAGTATATCTAGAAAGATACAAAAGGCACTGCAGATAGTGGTTGCTTCTGAGGAAAGAAACTGAGAAAGCACAAGCTAGGAGAAGGAATTCCGTGTCACTGTACTGGGGGTCAGAGTGGGAAGGGACAGGAGTCATTTGCTATAAGAAGCTTTCTCTGACCGAGAAAGAGACACAGGACTAAGGTAGGTAAAGAAACAAAAACAAAACTCTACAGATGAAGGAACCAGATCCATTCCTGGCTCATCGCTGTGGGCTTCACCATGAGGAGAACTCCAAAGTACAAGAGCAGATTTCTAAGTTTTGACATCAGCCAAAGACCTGGAGAGCCAACATTCCAGCCAAAGAATGTTGGCTCATGGAATAAAAACAAAAACAAAACAAACCGCACTAGGTCTAAGATAACAAAATGAGCGAAGAGCTTGCTACTATCTATTCACGCCCCACCGGATATACCTTGAAAGATGGCTGAAGGGAAAGCTTCGAAACTTTCTCCAAAGGGCTACTTTCAACAGCTTTTATCATCTGGACTAGAAAAGGCCCAAACAAGCAAAAGACAAGCCCCAGTAAATGCAGACACAAGACAGTAAAAGGAGAGTGAGGAGACTGACTTGCCAGGCCAGCAAGTAGCTGAGAGGCTAAATGATGGGACTGCGAACTTCCGGCAAAGCAGTTTTAGGCATAGGAGAAAAAAATGTGATGAAGGAGTCTTGTTTTCTTTTTTTCTCTTCCATAATTTTTTTTTCAGAAATACCACTTCAATCAAAGTTTTGACAATTATGAAACATGTCAGCTGATAGTGAGAATTCATCAAATGTGCCATAAATGACAAGAAATGAGAACCCGAATCCTGAAATTGGATGGGCTTCAAAAGTTTCTGACAATCACTGCCATAAATCATCCAGGCACATCAATCTCCGGCTGGAGGAGGGTTTGCAAGCGGTGAAAATGCAGACAAAGGCTCACGCAGAAAAGGAGTGCCACACTCTGGATGGGAAAAGAGTGTATTCTATTGTGAGGGCTGTTTCTTGAGTTACAGAGGTTGGCGATCAGTTACCCAGCGGTCACCACAAAGAAAACACACAGATGTTTCCACCTGTACAGCAAGAGACACAAGACGCAATGGCAAGACCTACAGTCTTCTTAGGAACCACATGGCTACCGAGCCAGTCATCGAGCTCACAAATAATGACATCACTCCTCTGTCCACAATGTAGGGGCTGGCTAAGGTGAGGGCTACGGGGGGAAACAGCAAAGCCACCACATTTATTTCATTAGATTCCCAAGATGAAAAGCTCAGGCTATTGTTTTTTATTTATGCAAAGTTTGTGGCATGCTGTTGCTTGATAAAAAGGTAACAATCTCTGGGCTCTTTTTCCTTTCAGTTTCTCTACTTCTTTTTTCTTTTAATGCAATTAAACATAATGAACCTGCCTCTTGGTTATAGGTTAATATAAACTGTGAAATTTCCAAAAGGGCAACACAAACTTTTGCGATTTCTCCCTGAGACAGCAATCAATATATTCATCATCAACATCTGCGGTATGACCTACACTAAGCCTCTAGAGAAAAAGAAAAGTCTCTTGAAGAGTAGTACTAAGTTGATTTTCATTTGGTTCCCACTTCTGTCACAAATGCTGCTATAGTCAAATCAAGCCACTTAATGGTTTTTTGGTTCTTTTATCTTTGGCAGGGGGGGTGGGAAACAGCATTAGCTACTACAAACAACAGTCAGTCACTGATTCACTGGACTGCCTGGGCCACGTCCAGCTCCTTCAACAATCCATTAGGCACACATTCTGGACAGTGCCTTTTCCAAGCAAAGACAGTCCATTTGGAAATACAAAATAGAGTCATCTCAGGCATCAGATTGTCCAAGGTAATGACCCAATGCACAGCTATAGGAATCTGGGTACCAAAAATGGTACTTCCAGCTGGACTCACTGGCATGTGCCTGTAGTCTCAGTTACTTTGGAGCCTGAGGCAGGAGGATTGCCTGAGCCTAGGAGTTTGAGTCCAGCCTGGGCAACAGAGTGAGACCCCATCCCCAAAAAGAAAGGTACTTCTAGCCCCAGAAAATGGGTCATAAACCGACCTTCTATGATAATTTCCTTTTTAGAGAAACTGCAAGCACTACTCAGGGTTGGTGTTTTGAAAGAAACTCAAGTACACAGGATAGTTTTACAACGATATATCTATCTGTATCATCAGAAAATTAAGAAAGGGCAAGCAGGCTTCCAAGTTCCTATTTAGAAGGGTTTTCAAGTTTCCAAATCAGTTTCTTTCTCTCTCTTTCACACACACACACACACACACACACACACACACACACTCTCTCTCTCTCTCTCTCTCTCTCTCATTTAATGCTATCAACAGCTTTACAGCAATAACTACATTATACAAGTATGGAAGAAACTGAGGCTCAATGAATTTAACAGATCTGGCTCAAGGGCATTCCCCTAAATGGCAGAGCCAGACTCAAGCTCAAGTCTTTGGGCCATCTTCACCCCTCCCTCTCTCTACAAGTGCTTGCTCTCAGTATCAGCTGACACAAAATGTGGGTCCAAAAAGCAAGCAGATCACTTTTTGACCACACAAGCTCGTGCTAAGTTGCAACTTTCTTGCACGCACTCTTAGCAATTGTCTAGAGAAACCACCTGCCCCAGCATCAGTCGCTTCCCATGCCCCCATATCGACACATTACCAATCTCCAATTACTCTTAGGTAGCCCAGAAAAAATCTTCCAGTGCATTATCACCACTAGAATTCCCACCAATTTAAATGACACTAAACAACTGGCAAAATGGCAAAGACTAAATTTGCAGTCGCTCCCCAGTTCCCTTCCTGGCTGTCTTGGGAATTATTACCTTTTATTAGTGCAATCTCAGAGTTTACAGTTATCAATAATATGCAATTATCAACACATATTAGTCATGCTGCTTGATGCTTGAGCTTACTTTCCCATTAATAGAAGCACTGCAGTTACTAAATGAATTACAGTGGGAATTAATGGTTGCCAAAATGAGTTTTCACCTACAAGTAAAAGTTTTACAACTAATTATGCAGCTGTAATGGGAGAATAGGAGGCAGAGTTGTGGTCCCAGCCCCTAAAGGCCCTTGTGTTGAGGATAACAACTAAAGCAATGAAAGCACCCATGCCCGGACGTCTGCAGCAGCCACACTCTTCTCAAAGCTCCCAGCACTCCACTGGTGGCCGAGGGCCATGCTGGGGAAAGGGCAAGGACACATCTGGCCTCTAGGAAAAATAAATTCTTTACAAAACGTATTTCCAGATTAACTGGGAAAACACCAGATACCTCCAGAAAATTGATGTATAAAAGAATTCTTGATAGAAATTCCAACATGTTCTATCACCAGATGCTGTGCTTTTTACAGAATATAAGAATCTGCCTGTTTTATTTAGGTGGGTGTCTGAGAGCCTGGTATTTTCTAATTTTTCCAAATGAAATAAGATATATATATAGAGAGAGATAGATATTTGACACTGGTACATATAAATTATATACATATGACTAATATATATTTATATATGACTAGTTGCCAAATGAGTCAACTATAAAAAGGGAAAAAAAAAAAAAAGTAAGCCAGCCGGGCATGGTGGCTCACGCCTGTAATCCTAGCACTTTGGGAGGCTGAGGCGGAAGGAGCACACCTGATGTCAGGAGTTCGAGACCAGCCTGACCAACAACCCCGTCTCTACTAAAAATACAAAATTAGCCGGGTGTGGTGGTGCATGCCTATAATCCCAGCTACTCAGGAGGCTGAGGTTGGAGAATCGCTTGAACCCAGGAGGCAGAAGTTGCCCTGAGCCGAGATCGCGCCATTGCACTCCAGCCTGGGCAACAAGAGCGAAACTCCATCTCAAAGAAAAGAAAAAAAGAGTAAGCCATAAAGCAATGTGTAATACTGTAAGATATATTCACCATAAATATATATCAATATACATTAAAATCAAAATATATTATTTTCTAGTTAGGCAGTATGTTCTAGGCAATAAACAAGGACTACATGTACCCAGATTAGGAGTTTAAAATAAGACCGATTTACAGAGATACATTTGTAGATTCAACATTGATGAACATACAAAATAATGTGCCAGGCTCACACTTGTAATCCCAGCACTTTGGGAGGCCACGGCAGGAGGCTCGCTTGAAGCCAGGAGTTCAAGACCAGCATGGGCAACATAGCAAGACCCAGTCTCTACAAAATATAAAAATAGCCAGACATGGTGGTGTGCACCTGTAGTCGTAGCTAATTGGGAGGCTGAGGTGGGAGAATCACTTGAGCCCAAGAGTTCAAGGCTGCAAGGAGGCATCATGCTACTGTACTCCAGCCTGGATGACAGTGAGACCTCATCTCTTTAATAAATAAATAAATAAAAAGTTACAAGTAATCTTCTTTTAATGGCCATGGCATACACAGATAATAAGTCATCTGAAATGTGGGGTCAGGTAGATCTGAAACTAAATTATAGCCCCCTTTGAGCTGTGAGACCACCACAAAGTAACTAACTTCTCCAAGAGTCAATTTCCCCATCTCACAGGTCAGGGTCTTATAGTGCTAAACTTCTGTGTTGTGCTATGTGGCACAAAGTAAACGCTTAACTAATCTTAGTGATTATTCATCTGCAGATGAACTTGATCTGAATGCGATAAGCCAAGCAGCCAATAGTGGCATTCCTTAAGCAAGTCAGTGTACCCAGCCAATAATGTCGAAGTCTTACCACCCATCCACTTTGCTCTTTTTACTTACTACTGACAAATGCCACTTTGTACTAGCTTCAGCTGCAAACTACAGCTCTCAGAGTGAAGGCATCCTACTTGCACATTCCTTATTGATTTTGAGCACAAATATTTTCCCACAAGTATTTGCTTTCCTCAAGGTTAAATTACAAGTTCAACTAAACTCTTGCAACACATTATTTGAACGTCACTAAACAGTTTTATGTCCCACACAATGTGGGTGGCCTAAATTCTGCACACTGCCAAAACTTAAGAATGATATTTATCCAGAAAATTCCCAGGGATATCTCCTCATGAAAGTTGCAAAAGTATTTAGCTCTCAATCTGATAATGATTAGATTTAAAACCGTGCTTTTCTCTCTGAGGCTCTTCAAACATCTCCCTCCTTCCACCACCCTCAAATAAAATAACCACAGAGTGGTTGAGAGACGTGATTTTGTGAGAAGGGATTTCTTCTAAACTATGTTTTCCCATACTTAGGAAAAAAAAAAAAAAAAGGCTAAGGATATAAAAGCCAACCTGGGCAGGGCTGACACAAGAGGCTGAGAGAAGAGCAAAGGGAAAAGAAACACTGAAGTGACAAATAAATAACAGTATTCTGAAAAGAAAAGTGTGTACACCATATAAATAGTAATTAAACCTCCTAGGAGCATGTATGCTTTTATCAGGAATATCTTCATCTAGATCCCAGGTCTACAGTTTAGAAAGAGAAATTAGAGGCTTTTATTTTATTTTATTTTATTTTATTTTTTTTGAGATGGAGTTTCACTGTTGCCCAGGCTGCAGTGCAGTGGCACAATCTCGGCTCACTGCAACCACCACCTCCTGGATTCAAGTGATTCTCCTGCCTCAGCCTCCCGAGCAGCTGGGATTACAGGGGTGTGCTGCCATGCCCGGCTAATTTTTTGTGTGCTTAGTAGACACGGGGTTTCACCATGTTGGTCAGGCTGGTCTCAAATTCCTGACCTCAAATGATCCACCTGCCTCAGCCTCCCAAAGTGCTGGGATTATAGGCATGAGCCACCGTGCCTGGCCAGTTAGAAGCTTCTTGAGGTCTTGGCTTCTGTTTCTAGAAAATGTAATTACTCTTTCCTGCTTTTCCCCTTCCAAAGGAAAGAGGAGGAGGAATGAAAACAGTGAAGAAGAAACAAAAAGGGATACCTGGTTCACTTTCACCCTTACATTTCTAAAAGTCCTTTTAAGGTGATCAAATGCTTCCCTTCCCCCTTCTGAAACACGCATCTAAGAAGGAGCATACAAATTCTCGAAGGCATGAGTATCAATGATGAAGCAGGTCCTATGTGTACCCTAGTTGAGAGCCTGAGTATGGATGGCCTAGAAATGGCCTCTCCAGTCTAAACAAAGTACAGACAGGGTGTGGGGAGCACAGCTGCTCCTCAGCTCCAGCTAAATGCTGTTGAGTAAGAATCTGGGCTGGAGTTGCTGCACTTTCTGATTTTCATTCAATAAAATATACAAATCCTAATATTTTGGCCGGCGCGGTGACTCATACCTGTAATCCCAGCATTTTAGGAGGCCGAGGTGGGCAGATCACCTGAGGTCAGGAGTTTATTCCAGACCAGCCTGGCCAACACGGCGAAACCCCGTCTCTACTACAACTACAAAACGTAGCCGGGTGTGGTGGCCCGCGCCTGTAATCCCAGCCACTAGGGAGGTCGAAGCAGGAGAATCGCTTGAACCTGCGAGGCGGAGGTTGCAGTGAGCTGAGGTCGAGTCACTGGACTCTAGTTGGGCAGAGTGAGGCTCCATCTCAAAAAAAAATAACAATAAATCAAATTTTTTTTCAAGGGAAAAATCTCAGTTAAAGTCAGTGACTAATTTAAAGTTAAACGGCTTTTGAGTCAATAAAACTCTCTGTGAGCAGCCAGGCTTTGACTTTTGAACTACAGTATCTCCTTCCCCTTGAAGACACAGGTCTCTATCCTACCCCTGAGGAGTAAACAAGAGCTGCTTCTTCATCTCCCTCCATACCTGCCCCTTAAAGAGACAGTAAGGGTCCATTCAACCTGAGATTAAATTCAGCCTGACCTTTAACGCCTCCTTATGACTCAGTGGTGTACTGAAGATAACTGTTAAATTTTCAGGAATTTTACAAGCCAGTGTCAGATTGATAGCTTTTAATTGGCTATGATGAGAGTGTTAATATCGCAGAAACTGGCAACACTACAAATCAAGGCTGCTCCTCAACCCTAAAGCCAATTGTCAAGCATTAACCAGCAAACCACTGATTATATAATGTGCTATCTGAAGTGCCATACCTTTGCAGTGACTGGCTGAGCAATTGGGTTAATAAAAAAAAAATGCCAAGCTGTTAAGGTTGGTGCAAAAGTCATTGAGGTTTTGGCCATTCAAAATAATGACTTTTGCACCGACCTAATAAATGTGATACTTGTATTAAATTAAGTTGGATTTCTTTTAATGCAGTGACCCTCAATCAGTAGTCTCCGGAGCAGAAACTGCAGCAGCAACTCCCTGGAACTTGTTAGAAACGTGAATTATCAGGTCCCCTCCTACATGTGGTGAACCAGAAATTTTAGAGTGAGGTCCAGCAATCTGTGCTCCAGAGTCCCCCCAGGGGATTCCGAGGCATTTGAGAACCACTGCTTTAGGACAATAAAGATTTTTTTCAGTGTCTGTGCTAATTTTCATGACTCTCTAATATAATCTGGTGTCTTTAAAATCCCATCAAAGCTTCACAGTGTCTTTCACAGAGGGTAACAATGTAACTTTTTGTTTGTTTGTTTTTTTCTGAGACAGTTTCACTCTTGTTGCCCAGGCTGGAGTGCAATGGCACCATCTTGGCTGAACTGCAACCTATGCCTCCCGGGTTCAAACAATTCTCCTGCCTCAGCCTCCTGAGTAGCTGAGATTACAGGCATGTACCACCACGCCCAGCTAATTTTGTATTTTTAGTAGAGACGGTGTTTCTCCATATTGGTCAGGCTGGTCTCGAACTCCCGACCTCAGGTGATCTGCCCGCTCAGCCTCCCAAAGTGCTGGGATTACAGGCATGAGCCACTGCACCCGGCCAACAATTTAACTTTTAAGCTAAACTGAAATTTTTATCCCCAGGTATGTAATTTTATAGATAACCAAGATTCAGGAATAAAATTTTCTCCCAGGTGAAAATTCTAGGTACATTCTTTTCACTTCAACCTCTTATGACATGTACCACTTAAAAAAATGCAGCACAATTTCAGTTTACAGTGTATGACAATAAAGACTAGGAAAGGGGCTGCTACCTATCTGGTTGTCAAGGGCTCTTCCACAGGTCAAGTAACTTCAGGTACTTGCCCATTGCAATGCACCAAATATGTGCCCACTCCCTGTTCTCTTATACTAGGCCAGTCTACATATTTGCAAAGCCTGTCTGGCCATCGTCACATTTGCTGTTGAGACCCTTGCTTTCAGAAGGACTGTCCTAATCCTTTTGTTGTTTGTAGGTTCAGTACTGTATTTCTTTCCTGTTGTCCAGCATGCAGAAGTCTTTTGTAACATAAATGTTAAAACAGTGTTGGTAATAATACTACACGATCTGTACCAATGCTCAGCTCTCTGTGTCAAGAACATTACTAATATGTATATACTGTGTTCAGATTTAAGCCAGACTCTGACTCAAGTCTGACTTCTCTGACTCTAAAGATTCAGTTTCTTATTCATTCATGCATTCATTCATTTGAGACAGGGTCTTACTCTGTTGCCCAAGCTGGAGTGCAGTGGCATGATCATAGCTCACTGTAGCCTTCACCTCCTGGGCTCAAGCAATCCACCCAATCCAGCCTCTCAAGTAGCAGGAACTACAGGTGTACACCACCACACCTGGCTAACTTTTTGGCTTCTGTAGAGACAGGGGTCTCACTGTGTTGCCCTGATTGGTCTCAAATTCCTGGGCTCAAGCAATCCTTATGCTTTGGCCTCTGAAAGTGCTGGGATTACAGGTGTGAGCCATCACACTCAGCAGCAGTTTCTCATTTACTGAATGAGAAGTTTGGATATGATTACCTTCTAAGTCAACTCCAGTTTCTATCATTCTACATATGATGGATGTATTAGCAAAATCTGTTTGCAAAGTACAGGTAGTAGCTGCGTTAACCATCACTATATAATTTTAATAAACTGTTAGAAAAGAGATGACGAGAAGCAAAGGATTAATTTGGAATAGGAGGCAAACTAAGAATAAAAATAATACAAATAATAAGGCAGAAGCAGAGGAAAATTTAATCCAGGTAAGATTTATTAAACATCCATTATAAGCAAGACTTAGATTATTCAGATGGTAGCATATTGTATCCACAATGTGTTGGGTTCCTCTTCTAAACAGTACATTTTTTAAGAGGTGATTCTTCACTTTTAAAGAGGTGATTCTCTGTTAACTCTTGATACAGCTGCTGGAAGTGACCTACTTTAATTTTAACTCCCTTTGGAATCTTGCTGTGGGTGATTCTGAGGCAATCCCAGAAGGGTACCATCATTTTTTAAAGGAAGCTTTGTATCAGGGACGCGTTCCCTTGGTTACCAAAATCACAAGCACATGTGTTATTTCAAACGCTTCCTTCCAGCCACCTTAAGACAACATTTCTGCAACCTGTACAGAATCTAATGTCTTCTGAAAGAGAAAACTGTTAAAGGTTGATAACATCTCTCAGAGCTCTGGAATGCGAGCTGCCTGTTGGAAGCAGCTTTTAGGCACAGAGAGCACAGCAGCCCTGACAATGATGGAAAAGCGCAATGCCACCGAGATCACACAGGTATTAATGTGACAGTGCCTTGGCCTCACTCTCACATCTGAAGTCACAGAGCTTCTGATGACCTGCAGCATCTCGGAAGTGGAGTAGCACATGACAGAATTTTTGCTTCTACTTTCCTGGTATGGTCTACAAGTCTAGGCTGCTGTGACATTCAAGATGACCACCAATTCAAAAGGGGGACCATGGCTAGGGACCACTCTGATTCTAACCTCACCACAGTCTGCAGAGGTAGCAGAAATAATTATCCCAATGGCCCAAGCATGGCAGTCATGATGTTCCTACTTGTACACAGAGGGTTACACTCATCACTGGGAGAACAGAGATTCAGTTACCACCAGAAAAGCAGACTTGGAAACCAACCCCTACAGGTATTAGGAGCAAAAGGTGAGTTTTTAATTAAAAAGCTAAATTAGAAATTATACACTGCACCATATGCATTGGAAAATGTGGTTTCTGACACTATATTAAGCACCATGTTAAAACAGAGTGTTGCAAAAGGGTCTGAACAGAAACAGAGTACTAGGCTTTTTGGAAAAGAGAGAAAATGGAAAAGGAATGGACATTTTTTGAATACCAAGCCCGGGCAGGTTAGAACCGTGCTTCAGCTTTTCATCCATGGTGTAACTTAACCCTCAGGCTGTCCTCCTCAGTGTGGTTTGCTAGCCTCACTCGCGCAGAGGAAACTTGAAATTTGGAGGCTTTAAGTCACTCTCCAGAGTCGGTGTGCGGTAGGCCTGGAATTCCAAACCAAGGTCTGAAGCCACCGGAAGTCACTGTGCTTTCCAAAACCACCCTCTTGGAATCTGCCACAAATCCAATTACTAATAACAGTTATTTAAAGTCTTAAAAACAAAACTGCCTTTTTAAAAGTTCGGCATTTTAGAACTAGGATGCAATCCTTGCCATTTCCTTCTAACCTATAATAATTAAAGGAATAAATAGAAAAAAAAGGTATTTCAAAAAGAGACTTTTCCCCAGAAGTCAGATGAATACTTTTACATGTAACTTCTATAACTCAATGCAAACACAGACACACACAGACACACACACACACACACACACACATACCCCACACCATCCAATGTCAAAACTGTGAAACTCACAATAGTCATAGTTTCCCAGTGGCACCTTTAAAAACACAGCCTCTTCAGAAACACGATTTTCGGAAACACAGTTTCTTTCACCACATAGCTATGGAAATGACCACACTTGAAATCTAAACTGAACATTTTCCTTCAGTCTCTAAGTATTCTGTATTTGGACTTCTTCCAAGTTAAAAAAAAAAAAAGTTTACATGATAGCTCCTTTATGAGTTGTCTACTTTTCAATATGAGAAGTTAAATTTGATTAATTCATATGAGAACAGATTCTATAACCTCTTTGACCTGTGGAGATAATTCACTCATCTCTCTTCCACTATTTTAACCTAAGAGTGAGCCCTTAGCTCATTAAGCCTCACAAACAAAAACACTTAGGCAGTAATGACCCATTTTACTGTTGTGTCTCTTGCCTCCCTTTCTCTGTATCTCAGTCTTTTACTTTGTATAATTCTGTAGTTTCCAAATCTACATTCCTAAATTCCAACTCACTCCTAGATTCCACTTTTAAATTTCCAGCAGCTTTACAGACATCTTCACACAGTTCAAAGTTGACATGTCCTTAACCATAGGATCTTCCCACCAAATTCCTACAGGCTTAATGACACCAGTATTTAGGATGATAGCCATTCCAGAAACCTTGGAGCCCCTTAGAATCCCCCTATCTCTTTCCCTCTACCATACCCTGATCTATTCTATAGTCTCCATATCTCTCAGTGGCCACCCCTTTTCCATCTCCTCCTAGGCCTTATTCAAAGCCCCATTCATCTCTCGCTGGGATGGTAAATTGCATGATAACTTATCTCTGGGACTGAGCTTCTCATTCCATCTTATCCACTGCTTTACAATAGTAATTTCAGTTGAGTCACAAACACTTGAGGATAGTAATTTCAATTGAGTTGAGCAGAGCAGAATTATGCGAGAATTTCCCTTTGGGGGTCGTTTATTCTAGTAATGTTTCCATTTTTAATAGAAAATGTTACTTCTGTGATCATCAATAAAGACATTTAGTAAGGTCACAGCACTGGGTCCATGATAGAGTTGAAACCTTTAGCCTTGAACAGGAGGCCCTTCATTGTGTGTCTCTTAACCACCTTTCAGGTTTTGTTCTCTCTACCCCCACCATCTACTCCCCTTTCTCCATTGTTCTTTTGAGCCTCTATGACCTTGCAAACTCTGCTCCCCATTCTTGGAATATCCTTTCAGATGAACTTTATCTTATTCTCTTTTTCTTATCTTCCCCAGTGTCCCAAATTTGCTTTGTCCTAAGAATCTCCAGGGTCCAGGGGCACACAGAAGACCAAATCAATCAGAATCTCCAGGACAGAAACCTTGGAATCTGGATTTTGTTCCCCAGGTATATTCAAGCAAGAGTAAGAAACACTGGCCTCAAAAACACTCGAGAGACAATGAGAAAGAAAATTTCAATTCCTATGTCCATGTTGTTTTAAACATCAAATCTTCTAACTTTATGATCAATGCTTGTGATTATCTTCAGAATGCTTTCCAGAATAATCTAAGTAAAATGTCTGTGTGAAACAAAACAGCTCCCACTGACCCTCAACATGTATCTGTATGCGTTATTGTCAGGGCGTGGGAGGGGGATGTACTTGTGCACAGAAATTCACACAAACAGGGTCACACGTATCTGAAGACGCCAATGTCTGCCCTCGACTACCTTACAATTTGCAGGTAAAAAGATTCTTTATTTATTTATTTATTTTTGAGACAGGGTCTTGCTCTGTCATTCAGGCAGGAGTGCAGTGGTGCAATGACAGCTCACTGCAGCCTTGGTCTCCCAAAGTTCTGGGACTACAGGCTTGAGCCACCACACCCAGCCAGAAGATTCTTTATAGCACTCCCCTCTTATGACAAACCGAGAAAGAGAAATTAATGTGTTTTCTCTTGCGCACACACACACTTCGATAATGTGACTGCTTCCAGGCAGCAGGAACATATATTATAGAGTGTGCTGTATACAGTTTCACACATTAGGCAAAATCAAATATAAAGTTCTCCACTGAAAACCGAAAGACTCAAAATCTATTATTTATGATTAACTTGCTAAATATTTTGGGTGAGTTAGTTTTCAGCCTTTCCAGTTTCCTCCTATAAAGCAATTCAAGATCTCTCTTTGTAACAAGAAGATTTTTTTTTTTTTTTGAGATGGAGTTTCACTCTTGTTGCCCAGACTGGAGTGCAATGGCAAGATCTCGGCTCACTGCAACCCAGCCTCCCGAGTTCAAGTGATTATCCTGCCTCAGCCTCCTGAGTAGCTGAGATTACGGGCATGTGCCACCATGCCCAGCTAACTTTTTTGTATTATTAGTAGAGATGAGGTTTCACCATGTTGGCCAGGGTAGTCTCGAACTCCTGACCTCAGGTGATCCACCCGCCTCAGCCTCCCAAAGTGCTGGGATTATAGACGTGAGCCACCACACCTGGCCGAGATTTTTTTTAAAGTGAAAATAAGTTCAAAAGTAAGGATTTTAGTTCCGAGTTCCAAAAGTATTTTGTTTTGAAGTGGGAGAGGGGGTAGATATCCTAATGGCATTTAAAATACAAAACATATGAAAAGGCAAAAATGTTGAATAGTGGGTAAATGACTAAAATAACAACTAACACTAGAGGCATATTTGCTCCCTTAATGGATAAAATATAGATTCAATTTAAGTCAAAGAATATTTGCATATTTGTGGGGCACTTCTTCTGTCTCAGCGACTGTGCAGAACCCCTGTGGAGTCCAACGACCTCCAAGCGTCTGATTCTAGTTCTGCATGGTCGCCCAGACCTCCCCTCTGCTAGCAGACTAATGAAACCTAGGTGGCTTTAATTTTAATTTAAAAACAGCTCAGGTCAGCTGCATCTCCTACTTCCAAAGTTGTTATCTGTTGAGGACCTGTGACTCTAACAATAGCACTTACCATTTCCCAAGCACTTGGACCCCATGTTTATCTTGTCTCCTTGTAACAATTCCGAAGGGCAGACATTGCTTCTCCCATTTGCAGAGAAAATCCAAAGACAGAAGCTGAGATTTGAAGTTAATACTGTCTCAAAAATTTTAAGTCATAAACTTTTCATTAAACTACATCTAAAAGATCCTAATACACCTGGACACTCACTGCCCACACTGATTTCAGAAAAAGGTCTTTTGTACATGCACCATGGCCTGAACATGACATCTGTTCCTCTTTTCATCTGGATGCAACATCTCACAATGTCTGTTCCTCTTATCATATGGACTATTCGTTTCTGATATAGAACTTACTATGGTCTGAAACAATTTCTTGAATTTCCTAAATTATTTGTCTACCTTATCCCACATAGATGCTCTCCAACAAGAAGAATGTAGGCCCCTTCAGGGCAATAATCTCAAATTTCTAATTCACTCCACTATATCCCATCACCTGGGACACTTAGCATAATAAACATTTGTAAGGATGAATGAAGACCTCAACAGGTTTTGTGCCATCATCTAACTCTGAGCAGTGGAAGTAATATAATATACCATTAAGATACCATTAGGATATCATAATATACCATTAATATACCAGTAGGATATCTACCCCCTCTCCCACTTCAAAACAAAATACTTTTGGAACTCAGAACTAAAATCCTTACTTTTGAACTTATTTTCACTTTTTAAAAAATCTCGGCCAGGTGTGGTGGCTCACGTCTATAATCCCAGCACTTTGGGAGGCTGAGGCGGGTGGATCACCTGAGGTCAGGAGTTCGAGACTACCCTGGCCAACATGGTGAAACCTCATCTCTTTTCTGTTTCAACATTAATGCCAGGCGCAGTGGCTCACGCCTGTAATCCCAGCACTTTGGGAGGCCAAGGTGGGCAGATCACCTGAGGTTGGGAGTTCGAGACCAGCCTGGTCAACATGGTGAAACCCCATCTCTATTAAAAATTCAAGAATTAGCTGGGCCTAAGGGTGCATGCCTATAATCCCAGTTACTTGGGAGGCTGACTCAAAAGAATCGCTTGAACCTGGGAGGTGGAGGTTGCAGTAAGCCAAGATGGCGCCACTTCCCTCAATCCTGGACAAGAGCGAGACTCCATCTCAAAAAACAAAAAAGAGTAAGATTCAGAAGGTACAATGAAAAGACCACCGACTGGTACTATCAACATGCCAGAAGAGTGAAAATTTTTGAAGAAAATGCTGATGAATTATTTTTACTGATCACCCAAGCAGGCACCAATAATTCATGAATTCATAATTCATGAGACATGAATTATGAGTGAAGGTGAAAGGGTTTAAAAAAATCTCTTCCAGTTGAACTGGCGGGATGAACTACTGACTGAGCAGGCCTGATGATTTCTTCCAAAAATAAATAAATAAACAAGCACACAAACAAAATAAAGCTACTACAGTGGAAAGGCAGAGAATAGCACTTCTCTTAAGTTCATCGAAGCATTTTGACTTCGAATTTTCATTCTGAAGTGTGGCTACAATTCAAAAATTCTGTGAAAGCGTAACAACCAAAAAACATACAGTCCTGCAATGTTGAAACTGCTGTTTAATGAAGAAGCTTTCTGACTCATAAAATCTCAAATGAGAAGGAGAAAGACCCAATGTTTGACCTCTGGAACTTTCCTTCTCATTATGGTGAGAAACCTGATTTTGGTGTATTTTTTTTTAACATTATTTTTAACAAATTGCTCTGTAGTTCAAAAAAGCCTGCTGGCCTAATTACGAGTCCTCAAACCACAGATTCATACTAACCCCTTTTGCAATTCTCCCTTCCTCTGTCTTTGTTTCTCAGAAATGAGAATCCCAAGTGTATTTAAAGTGATGAAAGGTTGTAAAAAACCAGGTAGCTATTTTGCTTACCTGGGAGATGGGGTGGGAAGAAATTCAAAGTATTTGTTTGGGTTCTTGATTATTTTGAACATGTTTCACACCTTCATTATCTCCTGTGCTTTGTCTATGTTTTTGCCTCGCTTCCATAAATTGGATAGCAAACCTACTGGGCCAGTGTCATGTTCAACTCTATCAGCGGACATTTCCTTTGTGCTTACTTCAAGAATGCCCATGCTACAACTGCAACAAGGCAGAGAACAGTGGGGTCCTTCCAGATCCAAAGACCACCGATATGTCTGTGGGACACCATCCAAAGATCATCTCCTCCCTCAGCTAAGCTCCTGCAGCTTCTATTAAAGCACTTACCACATTCTACCCCATTTCCAAAAGTTTTATCTCCTCCAGCAGGCAATAAGCTCCCTGGGCAGGGAACTTTCTTTTTTTTTTTTTTTTTTTTTTTTTGAGACGGAGTCTCGCTCTGTTGCCCAGGCTGGAGTGCAGTGGCCGGATCTCAGCTCACTGCAAGCTCCGCCTCCCGGGTTTACGCCATTCTCCTGCCTCAGCCTCCCGAGTAGCTGGGACTACAGGCGCCCGCCACCTCGCCCGGCTAGTTTTTTGTATTTTTAGTAGAGACGGGGTTTCACCATGTTAGCCAGGATGGTCTCGATCTCCTGACCTTGTGATCCGCCCGTCTCGGCCTCCCAAAGTGCTGGGATTACAGGCTTGAGCCACCGCGCCCGGCCTTGGAACTTTCTTGTTTCTTATCATTTGGAGCACAAGGCCTTAGAAAATGTTTGTAAATCAGATGAACTGCCCTTGTTTAATAAAGAGCAACGATTGTTCACATCAGTTCCGTCAGTTAAGCCACTACATTTCCAACTCCAGGGTCAGTCTAGACTCAGGTCCAACCCAAGAGACAAGGTTCATGCCTGAACCACAAGCTCTCTAATCCGTCAGCTTCAGAGTCACATTACTGCAGGGGACCCAATTCTCATGCAAATCAAGCATTGCCAGTAGATGGAATTAGGAGAGGTTAATACACACGTTGTTGCAAGTGTACAAAATACAAAGCCACTTTTAAATATTACCTAATTTATTATAAAATTTTTATCCACAACAAAGTAGAGAATGACCAAAAGGATCTGGGTGGAATAGTCTACAACTTTAAAAAGGAGTCCTCAAGTCTGAAAAAGTCGTTAAAAAGAAGTCCTCAAGTCCAAAACAGATAGGAATTTCTTTCTCTAACTAGGCATCAGAAAGCAGAGATGGTGCAGGGTAACGAGTCTTGATCTCCAACTCCCATATACAACCAGTATGACAGTATCACTCTGCATGTGATTAATCCACTTAAAATCCAGCACCTAGTAAGTGCCAGGCACCTTGTGAGGCATGGGGGATAGAGCAGCAAACAAATGGATAAGGTGCCTGCCCCAAAACAATAGGAGTAGGGATAATAATAGTATCTTACCCATAGGATATTATAAGAAGTCCATACCGAGGATTACAGGTGAAGCCCTTAGCACAGTGTCTGGCTCATGCATCATGTTCCTCAATAGCTAATACTTAAAGGAGAGGTCAGTTTATATACAAGCTGGAGGAAATATAGATGTATTTTTAAACAGGAAGGAAGGAAGAAAGGAAGGAAGGAAGGAAGGAAGGAAGGAAGGAAGGAAGGAAGGAAGGAAGGAAAGAAGGAAGGAGTTTGAGATCAGCCTGGCCAACATAGTGAAACCCTGTCTCTACTAAAAAATACATAAATTAGCTGAGCGTGGTAGCACATACCTGTAATCCCAGCTACTCGGGAGGCTGAGGCTGAGGAATCGCTTGAACCCAGGAGACGGAGGCTGCAGTGAGCTAAGATCGTGCCACTGCATTCCAGCCTGGGTGACAGAGCGAGACTCCGCCTCAGAAAGAAAGAAAGAAAAGGAAGGAAGGAAGGGAGGGAGGGAGGGAGGGAGGGAAAGAGAAAGAAAGAAAGAAAGAGAAAGAGAGAGAGAAAGAAAGAAAAGAAAGAAAGAAAGAGAGAAAGAGAGAGAGAGAAAGAAAGAAAGAAAGAAAAAGAAAGGAAGGAAGGAAGGAAGGAAGGAAGGAAGGAAGGAAGGAAGGAAGGAAGGAAGGAAGGAAGGAAGGAAGGAAGGAAGGACGGACTACATTGGGCAACATCACATCTGTCGCCTCACTAAGCCCAGGGTTGGATGAGGAGCTTTGGCCAGCTGCATAAATGAGGACCCCCTCGTATCCCCATCTCTGCTCTTGCTCTGGCGTCTGCCCTGTTAAAGAAATTACTTTCTCCATTGTGATTGGGGAGCCTCATAAGGTCTTTGATACTTGGAGCACAAAGAAGGATTCTAAGAAATGTAACTGTGATTCCTGAATTAAAGAGGATCTAGAAGTCAACAACAAAGGAGCTCAATCAGAGGGCTTGTAAGTCTTTCCCAAATCCACCTTGGTTTAGTTTTGTTTTTTGTTGTGATGTTTTGTTTTATTTTTTGGTCTGATGGAGTCTTGCCCTGTTGCCCAGGCTGGAGTGCAATGATGCCATCTCAGCTCACTGTAACCTCCACCTCCTGATTTCAAGTGATTTTCCTGCCTCTGCCTCCTGAGTAGCTGCAATTACAGGCACACGCTACCACACCTGGCTAGTTTATGTATTTTTAGTAGAGATGGAGTTTCACCATGTTGGCCAGGCTAGTCTTGAACTCCTGACCTCAAGTGATCCCCCCACCTCAGCCTCCCAAAGTGCTGGGATTACAGGCATGAGCCTCTGCGCCTGGCCCCCACCTTGTTTTTTAATTCCAGTATGCCTTTGCCCTCTCATTCCTATTATTAGGTATATTCTCCTCTGTTCTCTTGGTCCTGAAATACCTGGTATATTTCCATTCAACTTACGTCTCCATTCATACTTAAGTTCTTAAGTGTGAACTTAAAGACCAAGTTCATACAATACCACGTCCAAAACCTTCCTGAACTCCAAGAAGGACAGTTGCTCCCTCTCACCTCTGCCCACCTACACGTTCAACACAGCCTCATCTGTTGAATCAGTCTCACTTGTTTTATGTTCATTCTGTCACTAGCCTACCCTGCTTGTATGCCTAACACCAAATTAAGAGCAGAAGGCATAGCTCAATTATTATCTCACTCGCTTATTCAGAAACTTTTGAGTCCTGACTCTATGGCGCGCTCTGTTTAATGTGCTAGCATATGGCGACGAACTCAGCAGTCTCAAATGTGTGCTCTATGGGACTTCCATCCTAAGGAGGAAACGTTCCTCTCCTCTTTCCACTACTGTTCTCACCAGATCAGCCTGCCCACCCACAACAAGAATTCCAGGCACAAGGAGCAGTTGTGCGGGGCATGTTTTCATGAATAAATAAATCGCCCTCACTTTTCAGTTCTTTGAAGTGTGAAGCAGAACCAAATGCCTGAAGCCATTACAGTCCACCTGGGCCATCGCCACGAAGTTCTACCGTGTATGCCACTGCCTTGGCGATTCAGTGCCCTATTTTTAAAATGAAGAGACACTTTATTCACCAAAATCCAAGCTTGATACGTGCAGAGGACGGGACAGAATTATTTCCTAGGAAAGAGATCTACTCAGCCAAGAAAAACTACACTCACAAAGTCCCTATCCAGAGTTTTCTCCATGAAGCTTCCACAGACTAACGCCATCAGATATGACTTTTTTTCTCACAAAGTACCTTGGCACCTTTCCACAGCCCACATCACATGAGCTCTCACTTATTTATATGCTGCCTTAGCATCACGTCCACTAAGGGTAACCTCATTAGAACAAAAGGTAGTTGATCACCCAGGAAATTGCAAGGGATTTGGGAGCTCTGTGTAAGATATTCTCCTCCAACTCCAATGCAGACACTGTGATTATGGAAAACTCATTCTACAGTCATAACACCTCACACAATGTGAACACACATCAGGCTCTCAATAAGTGCTTGTTATGTTTCATTTCTAGGAAAAGTTTTTACTCCTTACACCTCCAGTATTGGGAGGAGAGACCAAATCCATGCCAAAAAATAGGTAAAAATCCCACTCACTTCCAGAAAGGCAATGAAACAAAATTTCCAAGAAATACCATCTACAGAATAATAAACAGTATTGGCCACGTGGAGCTTTCCGTGGTCTCATCAACTCTTTTTAAGTCCATTAAAAGTCAATATACACCTTGTTTACATCAGCTCGTTGTGCAGAGTTGTGATCTTAACTGGCCCTTCAAAAATTCTGCTTTGCCAGTCTCTCCTTCTTACCTTAAAATAATTGCAATTAAACATCAGGGTTACATATACCGCCAACTGACATGGGTTTTTTGTTCCCCTTTAGCTAACATTTTCTGTACCTTACTATGTTCTAGCAACTACACAAACCTAGTATTGTGATCTCTTTCAGTGTCAAAATAACACCACAAACTTGTTCTTCTATTGATCCGATTTACAGTTGATAAAATGGAGAGTCAGAGAAGGTAAGTCAGACAGTTAACAGTTGATCAAACCAGAACTGATGCCCCCATGGCTCATATAGTGAACCAAGGGTCAGAAAACCTAGACCTGTGGGCCAAATCCAGCCTGCAATGTTTTTGATCTTCTTTATAATTTTTTTTTTTTTTTTTGAGGTGGAGTTTTACTCTTGTTGCCCAGGCTGGAGTACAATGGCATGATCACAGCTCACTGCAACCTCCACCTCCCAGGTTCAAGCGATTCTCCTGCCTCGACCTCCTGAGTAGCTGGGATTACAGGTGTGCGCCACCACGCCTCGCTAATTTTGTATTTTTAGTAGAGACAGGGTTTCTCCATGTTGGTCAGGCTGGTCTCGAACTCCCGACCTCAGGTGATCTGCCTGCCTCAGCCTCCCAAAGTGCTAGGATTGCAGGTGTGAGCCACCACACCCGGCTGATTTTATTTTTTATAGAGACAGGGTCTCACTCTATTACCTAGGCTGGTCGAAAACGGCTCAAGCCGTTCTCCAGTCTCGGTCTCCCGAGTAGCTGGGACTACGGGCGCCCCACCGCATGCTTTTATAAACAAAGTTTTATTGGAACATAGCTCATTTGTTTACATATTGTCTACGGCTGCTATCCTCTTACAAGAGTTGACTAGCTGTGACAGAACGTATGTGCAAAACCTAAAGCATTTACTATCTGGCACTTCACAGAAAAAGTTTGCCAACCCCTAGTCAATACTTTATAAGCAAAGATAAGATGTAAGTGTTAGCAATGTTCTAAAGGGCTTGATCATAGTGTACACAAAGTACAGTGCTTTCAACAAAAACAAAAGCTTTCTAACAACCTTAAAACTCTAGAGTGGGAACAGTCCTTGCCAGTCATCTACCTTCTGTTTCTGAATTCTGAGTTGAGCCCAGCATTAGTAAATGCCTCATTACTCTAACTCCCATTTAGAAATAAATACACTCAGGATAGTAGAAGTATTTATTGCTCGCAGAACTGTCTGGTAATAAAGAAATTTCCCCATCACTCAAACAGCAATAGAAGATTTATTGATTTCCTATGCAAAGTATTCTACTTAGACCTAAACAAACTAGGGGAAGAAAGCACAACTTCAACATAAAAGACAGATGGGATGGTAGGAGTGGTGTGACCCTTTCTTCATTTACGCTCTCAAACCAGTAAAACTTAGATATAGAGAGGTCCCTCATCCCCAAATGTGCAATCTGGGGCATGTGCTTATTAACAACATAGAATGTGGCACTGCATTGCTTACAATGAAGGACGCAGTATAACTTTACCCAAAATCTAATTCATCACCCTTTTCCCTTTAACAATCAGCCTCTTTTCCTCTGTTGTCCATCTGTGAATGTCACCACCAAGACTAGAAGCTTCCATCACCACCCTCCTCCCAGCCGCCACCACATAAACATAATACATATCTGAGTCCTTACACCAAATGCCTTCCTCTCTTTCTATTGCAGCTGCCTTCTTGCTGTAGCTAAGGGTCTCATGCTCTCTGGATGGACTGGCTATCTTTTTTGTTTTTTTTCTTTTCTTTTTTGAAACAGAGTCTCACTCCATCACGCAGGCTAGAGTGCAGTGGCACGATCTCGGCTCACTGCAACCTTCACCTCCCAGGTTGAAGCAATTCTCGTGCCTCAGTCTCCTGAGTAGCTGAAATTAGAGGCACACGTCACCACACCCAGCTAATTTTTGTATTTTTAGTAGAGACAGGGTTTCACCATGTTGGCCAGGCTGGTCTCAAACTCCTGACCTCAAGTGATCCGCCAGCCTCGGCCTCTCAAAGTGATAGGATTACAGGCACGAGCCAGCGCGCCCGGCCTAGATGTCTTTCTTTTTTTTTTTCTTTAGCCTAACTAGGGTCTTGGGGTATCAGTGTCTCCCACTCCATTTCCTGCTGCTCATCTTCCAGGACTGTGTCTAGTTTCCATTTACACACCTCTGTGGCTCCTCCCTGGTTACCAAATTCAGGATAATTCTTGACTCTGTCAATTTAAGGAGCAGCAGATAAGCCTTATTAACTTACTATGGATGCTTTGGACCCATCAGCATCCGCTAAGACCTGCTGGAAAGCTTCAGGCAATGCACAGAACGCAGCAGCTCACCAGGACTGACCCTCACCCTGGGCCCGCTGGTGTGCACTCCACCAGCACTAACTCATCATGTCTGCCATCAAAAAATTTGGCAGGTCGACTGTGCCAACAAGGTCCTGGAGACCAGGAGGGCTCAAGCATTGGCCAGAGTTCTGTGGGTAGGAAGCGGTGGGGCAGGAACTCAAATCAAGGCAGTGACTGCAGAGCTCACACTCCACCCCACCTCCCTCTGCCTCTGCTGCCTCTGAATTCCTTAATACTTTGTATTCCTCTGAAATGACTTTTTGAAAATTAAACCTAGAATTGCATTTATATACTTCCCTTCTAAAATGGAAAACCCCTGGAGGGTAGTGGTCTAGTTTTTTTATTAATCTGTAAACCTCCCCAAATACCCAACCTGGTACCCAGCTGGAACTAAATGAAGAACAAAGGGGTAGCCCCTCCTCCAGGAAGTATAATGGAAGAATGAAAAAGAAAAGATCGCCCAGAAAATCCATCAACAGAATACCCCCATGGGGTCTTTCTTTGTGGTCTGTTTATACCCCAACATATATTCACCAAGACTTCCTGAAAATAATTTTGAAGAAACAAAGACCATGAAAAATTAGCTGCCAGATTTGGAATGGTGTGTTTCTGTGGAGGAGGGGTAGGAACTAAAGGAATGGCCACATAGAGCGACCAGATTTCCTAAGGAGGGTAATTCATTTTACTCCAAAAGTGGGGTAAAGCCGTGGTTCTCAGTCTGGCCGTGCATTAAAATCGCCTGGGGAAGTTTTAAAAATCGCCATCCCCAAGCCAGCTAAATCCAGCTCCAGGGGAGGGACCAGGCATATGTGTTTTCTGAAGTAAGAAGAGCTGGAGTGAAGGGACCCGCATTGGAATTCTGACTCCACTAATTACTAATAACATGACCTTGGGCAAGATACTCCCGCCATGCATCCATTTTCTTCAGCCCAGAACAATCCCTTACTAGCTATGTGACCTTGCAGCTCAGTTTCCTTTCGTGTAAAATGGAAATCATAATAGTACTTAACCCTCTTAGGGTTATTTTAAGCACTAAATAAGGATACATCAAAGTTCTTAGAACAGGGCCCAGGACATAGAAAGCACTAAATCACCGTTAGCTACTTTTATCATCAAAGGTACAGTGAGTTTACAATACTTGCCTCCCAAGCTGAGGACTAAATACAAAGTACTTGATATAAAAAGTACCTAATAAATGGCACTCTCTTTCCCATCCATACATCTCACTCACAATTATCTCTGAATATGTGATCTAACCTGAGGGCCCTCAGGATAGAGAAACCTAATTCCCCAAGGCTCCCCTGGGGTTGCCAGATAAAATACAGAGCATACTTAACATGAAAAATATCTGCTATTTATCTGAAATTGAAATTTAACTGGATGCCCTATAGTTCTCTTTGCTAAATCTGGCAACCCTACATTCACCTGTCACCTACATTTAGGCTAAAAGTGAAGTGGGAGGCAGAGTCCAGTCCATGGAAGCACCACAATCAATCGATCAATCAATCAATACCTAGCATGGTGGTGCATGCCTGTAATCCCAGCTACCTGGGAGGCTGGAGAATTTCTTGAACCCGGGAGGCAGAGGTTGCGGTGAGCAGAGATCGCGCCACTACACTCCGGCCTGGACAACAGAACAAGAATTCATATTTAAAAAAAAAACAAAAATCAGTACCTGGGATCTCCCTAGCTTTGCTCCCTGGAAGCCATAAGACATCTTACTACAATTCATAAGCAGCTCTCCAGCTTTCCTACATAGGGCAAGTCAATGCATTGTTCAGATGAACAAAACATAGGAGGAACCTACTCAAAGGCAAAGGAGGGCAAGAAGAGAGAAAGCTTTCCTAAAGTGACCTCCCCATTTTGCAGTCACTTGTCAAATACCTAAACCAAGTGAACAGGAAGATTTCAACAGAAACCTTTGCCTCCTGGTGGAACACACACTCCAACCACGCCATAAGGCAAAAGCTTGGCTATAAATTATTTAGCCCTGTAAAAGATGAATACCAAAACCCAAAGCCATGTTATGGGCTTCAAGAGTCCTATGCCAGATAGGTCTCTAAGGTATCACCTATTTATTTGTTGTTGTTGTTGTCAATTTTATCTTAACCCTCCCTTTCCAAAACAGCTAAGTTTATTCTACCCTTTCAAATCAATGTTTTTCCAATTAGAAGAAAGGCAGAAATAACAGACCCTTTAGAAAAATAACATTCCAGAAACCTATTTTAGAGGGTATTTATTTTGCATTCCCAGAACAAGCTCCCTGGAGAAATGTTAAGTTTTCAACTATGTCTACTATAATATTGGTATATGTGTAAAAAACTAAAGATTAAAAACACAGAAGTTAAGAAGCCTTAACAGCCAATGAGTCAGCCAGGTCTATAAGAGTGGAATTAAATTAGCACTAGATTGTTCATTGATTATCACAAACACTGAAAGCTCTGCTGCAAAGACATGTTTTCCAGTTCACTTGGTTAATCCCTTCTGAACAAGGATCCAAGGAATGAATATGATTTATCCAATGGCAAGCTACACAAATTAATCACACCCAAGCACCATGCTGACAGCCAAACACAATCTATAAAATTCCAGACTACCGTCATAAGCCAATAACAAGAACTAAAGCTCTGATACCCACTCCCCCCAGAAGAAATCCCAAATGATAAAAGGTTTGAAATGACACTCCCACATCCATTTACAGCCAACTAATTCAGACTTGTAGATCACATAAAAATACTTTTAAAAGAAAAAAAAAAAAGAGTTAGGTAGAAGCTAATTTTTTCTTTATATATATTTCAACAGCTACAATAAATAAGCTGATTTTTTAACAGCAAGAAAAGTAAAAAGGCAAATAGGCATATCATTCATGGATTTGTGCAAAATTCACATTAAAACCCACACTGTAATAATAAGCACATAGCATCAGCATAATCTCCAGTTTACTTAGGTTTGCTACCACATATATTAGTAACCTAAATGTAACCTATAAGTGGGTTTGTTGGTTTTTTTCCCACAAACAGCAGAAACTAACTCATTTTCCTGAATAAGCAGCAGATTCAGACAGCAACCCACAGAACCCAGAATTTGTTGGCAAAGCTCCGACTTTGCAAGGTGGCTAATAACACATGGAAAAGAGACAGCACAAAGGGAAAGGGGGCCAGGAGGACAAGAAATGCCCCATTCATGATGCCCCGCATCCCTGGCACGGTCTATCTGAATGCTGCTCTTATGAGGCTGCCAGCTTTGAAAGTAAAAAAGAGAAAAAAAATATGTGTAACTTAAGTCGGAAAGAAGGGAGTTCTCTGTTTGCTGTTCTTGCTAAGAGACTAAAGAAGACATTGCCAATAAACCTTCATCTTCACGCAGGGAAGCTTTTTCTTTCTTTCTGGCCAAGGGAAGATGCAGTTTAGAAAGCAACCACATCAGCTTAACAAGAAGTGTGTTAATGGGGAAAAACCACAGTTCTGAAGCTGGCGAAGGCAGCCCCATGACCGCCAGGGCTCCCTCGCTGACTGTCTTGGAGGCACAGGCTGCACAGGGCTCAGAATGTCACCTGTGAACCCCTCCAGCAGAAGTCACTGCTCTATGTTACCCTCACGGAGCAATTTCTCTGAAGTTCCCCCAAACGATGATTGCCTGGTGTGTCTTTCTTTTATTCAAGGTCAAGACCAATTCTATATACCCATTCACCTTAAGGTAAAATGACATTTCACAGGGCTAAACGCCACCCACTTATGGAGGAAAAGACACTAAATAAAGGAAAGTGGAGAGGGAGACATGAGTTTCTGTCTCCCCAGCTATTGTCAGACTCGCAAAAGGTATTTTTTGTTCCAGTTGTGTGTGAACAGAGGACCTGAGGTAAGACAATGAACTTGAAACATTGGTTACAGGGAGACGGAAAGATACCAGCACTGGCTGAATATCTGTGAGGTATTTGGCCGCACGCTATACACATATAGATGCTTTACATTCATTATCTCATTTCATCCTCACCTTTACATTCATTATCTCATTTCGTCCTCACCTTATTCTTCTAAGGTAGAATAATGTGTAATGGTTGTAGCTCTGAGGAAACCAAGACATAACAAGGACTCTGTACTGCCTGATTCTAAAGGCTGTGCTCTTTCTGTTACTGATGGTTATTCATTTCCGATCTGCCTCCCACCAGGCGTTGGCAAACTTTTCTGTGTAGAGTCAGAGAGTAAACGTTTTGGGCTTTACAAGCCATATGATCTCTCTTGCAAGTACTGAGTTCTGCCATTGTAGCAGGAGAGTGGCCAGAGACAGGAAGTAAATGAATGAGTGTGGCTGGGTTCCAATAAAACTTTATTTATGAACACTGACATTTGATTTTCATATAATTTTCACATGTCATACAGTACTATTCTTCTTTTGAATTTTTTTAACAGTTTAAAAATGTGAAAGCCATTCTTAGCCCACAGGCTCTAATTTGCCACACTAGGTCTACATCATCCATAAATAACACTTGATTAATCTTGGAGGGAACTAAAGAAGAAGAAAGATGATATTGCTCTAAGAATTAGAAGGGAAAATGGCGGGGGGTGGGGGGAGGGCATTCAGGGAGGTGTTCTGTGCTACTTAGTGTTTTTTAAATCCTCATTCCCACTTCATTATAGGACATAAGTTTTCTCCATCACACCTGACAGAAAGAATGGGAAAAAACAGAATCCCTGCTATTAACATCAGCAGAGAAGGTATAATCTACACACACAAATATAGTGATGTTTCGGCCAGTAGTGGCTCATGTCTATAATCCCAGCACTTTGGGAAGCCGAGGTGGGTGGATCACTTGAGTCCAGGAGTTTGAGACCAGCCTGGCCAACATGGCAAAACTCCATCTCTACCAAAAAACACAAAAAATTGATAGGGCATAGTGGCACGCCTATGTAGGCCCAGCTAATCGGGAGGCTAAGAGGTGGCTGGATCACAGGAGCCCAGAGGTCGAGGCTACAGTGAGCCACGATGGTACCACTGCATACCAGCCTGGGTGACAGAGCCAGATCTTATCTCAAAACAACAACAACAACAACAACAAAAGGAATGTTTTGAGTAAATTCGGTTTACATATTAGCATATGATTTTGAAATTTATCCTTTTATTCTCTCTATAAAACATCCTATAAATTCAGTTTGCATCGTTGCCTTTCAGTTAAACAAAAACTGAAGAAAGCCAGTTTAAAAAAAAAATCACAAAAGTTGAAGAAGAATTGATGGGCCAGGGAAAACACAAAGTAAAGAGAAGGTCCTGGCAACCCTGGCCAGGGATCTCTGAGACACAGGAACGTCTTTCCAAGCTGTCAATGACAGACTGATTTACTAATTTTAGAGAATGGAAGTACAGAGTTAACTTACCAACTAATCAATGTGTTTTCTCCCTTGACTGCTTCCAAACACAGAGTGCTGGCCAGTTGCTTCAGGTAAACCCAGTCAGCTATAAACACTATACTAACAATATCAGTAAGATCAAGCATGCACTAAATTGCTCCTGAAAATATACTGTCTCTTCTGGCTTTATTTCCCCACTTGGCTGGCCTACTGTTTTCTGCTATACATCCCCAGCATAAAGCATAATCTCATTTTGAAGTCAGGCGTGGCCTCGCTACTGGCCTTTGGAAAGGGGGTTACCAAACGGCATGCTTCCTAAAAGGTAAAAGTAGGCAAGGGTGTGGGAGTGTGTCTAAGTATCAAAGACAGCTTTGAGGGTAACAGATGAACTAGACTTAGAAGCTGGGAGTCTTTGCCCTCTTCACGTCCTTTTACATTAAGGTCATCATGTCAACTAAACCTTAGCATTTTCCAATCTTTAATAAATGGGAAGGGGAGCTGCATGCAAACATGATTAAAACAACCTCCTAGAACTCAGAGGTGAAGGCACCACAAAACATTGCCCAGTAGGCAATATGATGGATTTTTATCTTTTGTCAATCAACTTGAAATATTTAGGAAAGACTGTCAAAAAATTCCTAAAACATTTCCTCATAATACTTACAGTTGGATTTTTAAAATCTCTGTACTCTTTTATTTCAATGAATAGGCCTGGATGACAAAATATGGATAAACATTTTGTTTTTATTTCGGTGTCTGTTATTCTATTCTAGTTTTGTTTAATGGTTACTTGTATTTCTATCATTTTTCTCATTCCAGTCCTAACCCCAGTACATTTAACAAGAATGCCAAATGAACCTGAACTGCTGGAAGGATTTTACATACTTGTAAGACAACTGGGCTAATGTGGGCATTATAGTCACAGAATGATACGCGCAAAGCCATAGAAGAAGCTCCAAATTTAAGAGGGAAAAAAACAAACAAATGAAAAACTTTAAACGCCATTTAATAGCCACCTCTCCAAAACAAGTACTAGTCCAAATGATTCTTGCTTTGTTTTGAAACATTTCCAGTGATGTTCCAAAGCACCGTAGATTCATTAAATCAGGTGAGTAAGGAAAGTTAATGAGAAGAAGCAAAGGTTATTAAATAGCCTCTGTTTAGGATAGAGGAGGCCCATCTGTCTGCAGTGAAGACAACACAAGAGCTTACAAATAATCTGCCTTCCCCCGGTACATGGCTCCAGGACACCTCCTTTGTGTGCTTGGAATCTGAGGAATTTAGGAGACAATCCTAGACTGTTGCAGTGTTGGGGGATCCTTGTTTAAATTGGGGACACAATGCAGCCAGCTGCCACTCATGACCTTGATAAGCCAATGCATACATCACTCTACCAGTCTCCATGCTGGTCTCACCATCATCAGAGTGGTGGGGAGGAAATCCTAATTTGTTGAAGCCTTCACATCCCTGGTAGCATCTCCTAAGCAGCTTCTGAAACAGTCTGTTGTAAAAGCAGCAGAAAGCTTGGGTTGGAGAATGGTCACAATCTGGCTATGACACAAGGTCTCAAGTGTCACTGAAAAGTCACATTGAAACGGAGGTCGGTTCTACGTCCTTTTGTGGTCTGTGGTGGTCGTTCAGTGCCAAGACGAGGGAGATGACCCTTCGGCCAATGTCACTCTCAGGAGTTCCTTCACAGTACACCACCACTCCCTTCAGTAACAGCCACTTCATGCCCTTGGTATCCTTTTCTTCTGCTCTGTTCAAGGAGACTTTACTTGTACATTATAATTCAAAGATCTTTCAGTAGGCCCAGAGAAAAAGAATCAACTCAGGGACAAAGTACATTTTCCACATTGATCTTTCGATAGCCTCATGTCTGAAACAGGTCTTTTCAAAAGATGGGCCCTTTAAAAATTAACTCAAGAGAGCTAGAGACAGGAAGATCCCCTTTTCTTCAAAGTCTTTCCAATAAAGGAAGAGTAATGCTGTTTTATTTAAGCAAATAATCAATGGCTTCCGTTACAATTAACTTACTGATATAAGGCAGGTGCGATTACTGCCCCCCTTTTACACATAAGGGGGCTGAAATACAACAGGTCATTTGCCAAAGACCATATAGCTTATAAGTGGCCTTGCTGTCAACGCACTGAACCATGATACTTCTGCTAAACCTCTATAATGAGAGCAGTTCATTCCATTATTTTAAATGAACTCCACTCCTTTCTCCCTTCCAACACTGAAATGAAAATCTCATCTTCACTGATGCTTAGTCTAATCACTAAAGCAGTGGTCTTCAGTGACCCCCACAAGGCACATCTGGCAGTCAGGAGATATTTTTGATTGTCATGTATATGGGGGTGAAGAATACTACCTACTGGCATCCAGTGGGTACAGGCCAGGGATACTGCTAAACATCCTATAATGTACAAGGCAAGTCCCCGTGACACAGAATCATCCAGATCACAGTATCAATAATGCTGAACAGTCAGATAAGTATTTTCATGGCACAGGTCTTCCCCCCTCCATCGCTTTTCTCATTTCTGCCATTTTCCCCATAGCAATGGTCGGTTGAGTATTTGTGCCCCGAACTAGCTAGGAAGCCACCTTTCCTAGTAAGTAGGATTTCTTCCCCTTCCCGTACCTGATCTCCCCTACTTCCCCCAAGAAACCTAACAGATTTATGTAGTCCCATTTCTGCACTTTGAGTCAGACCATCCCACTTCATGGAACTCCTATATAGTCTTCCAAGCCTATTTCAAGTGAAGTTTTGCCTGAGAAGGCCAGCCTACAGCAACTACATCCTCCTCCTGGAATCTGAACTTCCAGTTTTGCAATTAAAGTGATAATAATAATCGCTGTCACTGTATTCCTACCATGTGCCCCACACTTTGGCCAAACATTTGATACATGTTATTGCTAATCCTTCAAATGACTCTAAAATAAAGATACTGCCATTTCCATTTTTCCCTAGGACTAAAGAGACGCTAAGAGAAGGTAAAGGAGTTCAAAAGTTTTAACCCAAGGAATGAGAGAACCAGGATTGAAACCCACATCAGACTAACTCCAGAGCCCAGTTCTTTCCAAACGGGTCACACGACCAGGCACAGTCAAGCTCACATACATCTCTCATTCTCTCAAAGTACCTGGAAGAATCTCAATAAATACCTGTTGACTGACTGATCAAACAATAATAACCTCTCTGGGGTTCCAAGGCTGCTCTGAGAGTGATCCTCCCATTGTACAATTTCTCTTTTATTACTCCCACACATTAATGGGTCATTCTTCTTGCCTTCCCTTACTGCATATATATATATATATATATACACACATACAGCTTTATGGAGCTATAATTGATATGCGATAAATTGCACATTGGTAAACTGTATATTTTGATGTTTCACATGCATATGCACTCATGCATCCACTTCCAATATTAAGTTAATAAAATACCCATCACCCTTTAAAGTTTTTGCACTCTCTTATCCTTACCACCCACTCCAACCATTGTACTGCAACCACTAATCTGTCTCCTGTCATTGTATATTAATTTGCATCTCCTAGAAGTTTGTATAAATGGCATCCTATAACATATACATTCTTTCTTCTCTGGCTTCTTCACTCAGCATATTTTGGGATCATCCATGTCAGCATGTATCAATAGTTTGTCCTCTCTTATTGCTGAATATTATTCCTGTATGGATATACCACAGTCTACTCATCCATTCACCTAACAGACATCTGCATTGTTTCCAGTTTGTGGCTGCTGTAAATAAAGCTGCTGTGAACACGTGTGGACAAATCACCATTCTCTTTAAAATCCACCTCTATCTCAAGAAGAATTTTGCCAGATCATACAACTGTATTAAATTTTGAACTGTTTTTCCAGTGTACAGAAATGGAGATGAGAAACAAAACCTTGTTCTCTTGTTGAATGCCTACCAGAGCATGGTTTTCCAGGACAGACGGTTAGTCTTGTCATTTGGACCCATCCCTTCATAATAACTTAGTCTAATTTCAGTTTCTTTATGTATAAAATCAATATAATAGAGCCTCCTTCACAGGGCTGTTGGGAAGATTAAATGATGATGATTATTCTCACAAAATCTTAACCCCGAACCAATGTGTGGCGAGTAATTAATAAATATGGGCTGTGATTATCTTAACATCTATTATGAAAAATGATTAACCCTCATTATGCCTTCAAATAGAAATTCCTATGATTTCTGCCAAATTTATCTATTCAGATTTTACCTTAAGTGATCATTCTACCACTATGAAATCATATAGCAAACAAATGATGGTCTAACACAGGGGTGTCCAATCTTTTGGCTTCCCTGAGCCACATTGGAAGAACTGCCTTGGGCTACATATAAAATACAATAACACTAGTGATAGCTGAAGAGCTACGAAAAAAAAAAAAATCACAAAAAATATCATAATGTTTTTTAAAAGTGTACAAATTTGTGTTGGGTTGCATTGAAAGCCATCCTGTGCCGCAGGTGGCCCACGGGCCACAGGTTGGACAAACTTGGTCTAACACAATGCTTCTCAAACCTTTTTAAAACCCTGCCCCTTCAGAAAAACAAAAATATATATAAATCTTAGAAGAATTGACACATGGTGCCTAAAAACACACCAATACAACCTTTCCCCTGGATGTAACAGGACAGCACTAGTGAGAACATGCTGTGGTCTTCTAACTAGTAGCTCCCTGTGAATCATCTGATTAGTCATTCATCAGGGAGAAGGAAATGAATGGACTCAGTGAAACCCAACTAGCTTCCAGGAAGCCTGTGATAAACATCCCCTCTACACCGGCTTACGTACCATCTTACCACTCACTATCTATCAGGCCTCCAAGATCTATCCCTTGTATTTTCACATATGTGGGCAAGTCTGAAAAGGGACCGTTGGAAAGGGAAGTAACTGGCCCTGGGTGAAGGAGAGACAGGTCTGTAATTCGAGCCTGGGTGATCATCCATGAGGAAGGCTAGGAAGGAGTCTAGTGCTGGGGGGTGATCTGGCCTAGACAGTAAGCTTCCCACAAAAAGATGGCAGGTGTGATAACCAGACACACACATAATCAGAAGAACCCTTTGACAAGGCAAATTGTAAGGAGTTCTACCAGAGAAGAGAGCCTGGAGGAGAACTTTATGTATCTTTCCAACCGCGGCTGGGAATGAAGTGCCTGGTGGGCTTGGCAAGCATAGCTTAAGAGCACAGGATGATGACTCAGTCAGACTTAGGAGAACAACTCCTCACAGCCAACTATGTCATTACCAAAAAGCCATGGAGGTGTGACTTGGTTTCCCAAAAATAGGCCCTGGGATGCAGGACAGGAACATCCTCCAGGATGCTCTTCTTTATGATGATCACAGGTGAACGCAGACACGAAGGACAGGACTGCTCTCCTCCTCCACCCCACATCACTGCTGTCTCTAAAGAGCCTTTCCTAATCCCCATCACATAATAGATGCTGAATAGTTATGTGCTGAATTGCTGAATGTGATTGGTTAATTCGTGAATGTTCAACTTCCATTTTTATGTTCTACACCTGGGCCATGACAACTCTCCTAAGGCCCTTGAAAAGGCAGTCTTGGCCAGGCACAGTGGCTCACACCTGTGATCCTAACATTTGGGGGGCCAAGGCAGGTGGATCACCTGAGGTCAGGAGTTCAAGACCAGCCTGGTCAACATGGTGAAACCCCGACTCTACTAAAAATACAAAAATTTAGCTGGGCGTGGTGGCGGGTGCCTGTAATCCCAGTGACTCAGGAGGCTGAGGCAGGAGAATCACTTGAACCCGGGAGGGAGGCAGAGGTTACAGTGAGCCAAGATCACATCACGACACTCCAGCCTGGGCAACAAGAGCGAAACTCCGTCTTAATTTAAAAAAACAAAAAGAAAAAGAAAAAAGAAAAGGCAGTCTTCCCACTAAGTAGCTAGGGTTGTTAAGCACTCCGGTCTGTGCCTAGCATATTGAGGGGTTCAAAAAATGTCTGGTCTCTTTTAAAAAATCTAAAGTGAGGCCAGGTGCAGTGGCTCACGCCTGTAATCCCAGCGCTTTCGGAGGCTGAGGCGGGCGGATCACAAGGTCAGAAGATCGCGACCATCATGGTCAACATGGTGAAACCCCATCTCTACTAAAAATAAAAAATTAGCCAGGCACGGTGGCAGGCGCCTGTAATCCCAGCTACTCGGGAGGCTAATGAGGAGAATTGCTTGAACCTGGGAGGCGGAGGTTGCAGTGAGCCGAGATTGCGCCACTGCACTCCAGCCTGGCGACAGAGTGAGACTCCATCTCAAAAAAAATTAAAAAGGAAAAGAAAAAAAAAATTGAAAGTGATCTGCACCAGAGCAAACCACTGTCGCTACCTGGAATGCTTAGTGGCTTCAGAATATTCCCAAACGACAATGTACCTCCCAACACTTCTACATCAAATAACTTCCCTACCTACACACAGACAGACACAAATACACAACACACACATACAACCTAAGGAGGGAAAGTATTTGGTCATTTTCATGGCAAGAAAACTTACTAAAATACATCTACCAAATTAGGAGTAGGTGATAAGAAAGAGTTTAGTCTTAGCAGCAGGAAAAACCTGTTTCTGTGCTTTAGGAGTTCTGAATTAATTTTCGAAGGTTTGAAAGTAATACACTTGGGTGGGCATGGTAGCTCATGCCTGTAATCCCAGTGCTCTGGGAGGCCAAGGCGGGCGGATCACAGGGTCAGGAGATCGAGACCATCCTGGCCAACATGGTGAAACACCGACTCTACTAAAAATACAAAAATTAGCCAGGGATGGTGGTGTGTGTCTGTAATCCCAGCTACTCAGGAGGCTGATGCAGGAGAATCGCTTGAACCTGGGAGGCAGAGGTTGCAGTGAACCAACATCGCGCCACTGTACTCCAGCCTGGGCGACAGAGGCAAGACTCCGTCTCCAAAAAAAAAAGAAAAGAAAAAAGAAAGTAATATACTTTATATTGTTTAGTAGCCACACAACCAGCAAGAAGTAGAAGTAGCCAATACCTCAATAAAAAGTTGAAGTATCACTTAAAAAGCAGCTCACACTTTGGCAAAGACAGCAAAATTACAAATACGTTTCATTTTACTGCAAAGACTGAACTCTAATAACTCTGTAGTCAAGTAATAGACAGATGAGTTAAGTAGCAGGATTTCTTACTTATCCTAACACCTCCTCATATGAAGAGAAACCAATTATTTCACTAAATAATTAAAAAGAGGCAGACATCTAAGACTGTCTGGAGTTCACTTTGTTAGAAAGCTTACACATATCTTTCACAATTGAGAAGAACTAGAACTTTTTTCCAAAGGAGGATTACTAATCCACCTTATATAGAATACTTTTTCCGTAAAATTTTCCATTCAAAAATTTTTCATGTATATGTGTATAACATGATATAGATTAAATAGATTAGATAAATATCATATAAACATATGGATAGATATGATAGGTATAGATCTTCAGAAAAATATCAATAGATATTGATATACATAACTGATTAACGAATGAATGGACTGATTGATTGATTGGTAGACAGGCAGACAGACAAAATTAAAAGTAGAGGATTTACATGGACTGGACCCAAGTTAAAATTGAGTTCAGCTTCCCTCAATCCAACCTCCAAAATTTCTCTTGTTCTCCCCTTCTGCTTCTCTGTATGATGGTCTTGAGTACCTCCCTCTCCTCCAACCCACCTGACCAAACTTTTCCATGACAAAAGATCAGATAAAATCATTAATCTAATGTGCATGTAAATGGCCGGTACTATGCTGGGAGGATCCTAAACAGAAATATACCTACTTTGGCCTGGCCAAGGCAGAGGTTCCAAATCCTGTTATTTCAACGCTATGTTTCAGAGCAGGTAGAAGCCTTTTAGGGCAACAGGGGAGAATAGCCAGCAGCTCACGGTAGCCAGCAGCTCACAGTAGCCAGCAGTTCACCTAAAATAAGGATGTTGTCCTTATTCGTAGAGTACACTGAATCATACAACTATCAACTTGGTAAGCCAGGAACTCTCATGTAACGGAATACCTTCCCACTATGGTCCAGGGGTACAGCTAGCCATATGAGGAGCTTAATGAGACTTGGAAACTGGAAGTGAAAACAGGCCTTCACTCTCATAAAGTTGATGGACAATGGAAGTGCCCAATCGGGTCGAACTTGTCTTTGCTTTCTTCTGCTCTCATCCCTGTTTCTTCCTAACAAGTGGCCCTGTTGAACAGCAAGCACCAGACATCTGGCTACAGACCACGGGATTTAGAACTCCACAGACACAGAGGCAGCAGCAGCTTTTAGAAGCATCTGCTCCCTGTGGTCATCAGCATCCTGCAGTTCTGACCTGCCCAGCCCTACACAAGAGCTTCTGGTGAAACTTTCTCTAATCCTCTCACTTTCCTTCAAGACCTCTACATCCGCCAGCTCCTCTACTATTTGAGGAAGGACCCATTTCTATAATAAATCCCTTAATCCCATAATACTCACCATGTTTGTGTTTCTTTGACTGACAGCTGGTTGATAAATAGGATAATACAGAGAAAAGACCTCAATGCCTAGCCTCTGTGTATACTAGTCATCCATTCATGAAACAACTTGCAATTCCATGCAGGTGAACACAGAGATGCAAAAACTGTTCATCAAAGAACACGTTTCTATACTGCCACACATAGGACCTATATACACACACTTAGAACCACACTGAACCTCTGAAGATCTTCTCTAAAAATACCATCATCATCACAATCGCTTGCTACCATATGAAGAGTGCTCAATGAGTGCTAAGGTTTCAGTATTTTACAAGACAAATAAACAACTCTCAGGTAAAAATGACTCAGTGACTTCTTTCTTGTGTGTTATGTTCTTACCCTCAAACATAAAACAAATCTTTCCTAGATTCCCTTTAGTCAAGGACCAAGAGATCCATTTATCAACATGTCTTAAGCCAATGGTCACAAACTGGGTTCCTGCAAGCTGATTCTGGCCCATAGGCGTGTTTGATTTGGACCTCCGACTTTTTCGAATGTTTGAACTGATCCCAATTTTTGGAAATTGGGAGGTTTTCCCTAAAATTCCACATTTCCAACTTCTGAAAGACCCGCAGGTCTAGTCCCCTGGCCCCACTTTCTTGCGTGACAACCATCTCAGTTGCCACTCTGCATTCCACTCATAACATCTACCTGGGCCCTGAAAACAACTAAGATGGCAACCACCAACTTGTACATTCTCAGGAAGCCAATCCCCAGGTGCCTCAGAGGATCAACGAGGTTCCCTTCATGTGACGTCTGCATTTCCTCAGCTGGTGACTTGCTGGTAAGGGCAATTTACATTTGGGGTTGCTTTTAATGCCCAGGTCATAATGTAGCACAGCTCTCCAGCTAAAGGAGAGATGATTAAGAAGAGGCACATACCTTAAGCAATTAGGGCTGTATCAACACGTCGAGGAACAAGCTGGAACACCACCGGGCTCAGCTGCTTCATGTAAAAATCACATCACCAAAGCCTTTGGAGCACAATCATTTTTCTTCACCAAGAAGAGCAATTTGAGGAAGATTTATTTGCCTTTTATTAGTAAAAAGACACTGCCTGGTATCACTTTCCCTTTCTTTACATCATGAGAAGGTGAAACCAAAAACAGAAATGGCTACACAATGGATGTTCTCAAGTGAAAGTGATTTGCAGGCAAAATGCCTGAGACTGAAATGAGGAAGCATCACAGAGACAAAAACTCCACGAAAAGTCTGTTTCTGCAAACTGTGGCTGAGGCACTTGGGGTTAAATTACTTCCCTTCTCCCTGTACTGGTTTTCTCATCTAAAATCCATTCTTATTAGGGCACCATAGTGAAGTGAACTAAACACTGCACACAAAACACTTGGCTCAGTGGCTGGCACACCCATTCAATAAAGGCTGAAATTACTGTTATCATTTTATTATTATCAACAAAGACAGCTCATGCAAAATTAAAAACACATTCAACCAAAATAGGGAAGGGGATTCCCTAGGCAGCCATTTCAGTCACAGAGAGACATTTGTAAATCAAGAGTCTCCAAGCTGGGGGTTATATGTGTTACGATTTGGAGACTGTGTTTGGTTTGGTTCAAGTACAACCAGCAAACACATTCAATAGAAAATGTGCTAATAAAATTGTCTATCACTGTAGAATCATGGGATGGCTCGTTACATTCCTAAAACCATTTCATAACCCATTGATTCAACACCACAAGCTTTTTACAAAAATGTCCAAACATAAAAAGGTAAATTCTCGCATGATGGCCTCCACACATCTGGAGCTAAGTGGTAAAACTGGTGAGGTCCTGCGGTAATTTGAAAAGTACTTTGTTCAGCTTGCACCTCATTATTCTGCAGCAAGTCATCTGAAAGGGGGCATGCTAAGCAAAATATGAATATGTTTAGTTGGCCAATCAATAACATTCCAAGATTTTAAGAGCAACAGGCTGACTTCTAGTAAAATGTTCAGTAAACAGAGTTATTCATCTTTGCAAAAGATTTGTAGATCAAAGACTATTTGGATTCCGTCTCCCTTAAGAAAAATTAATAGCAAAGACACCATCTCCATTTTACAGATTAAGAAGTGGAGCAACTGGATAAAATGACAAAATGCTTTGGCTGAATCTCTTAAAAATTCAAAACTCCAAAGTATTACTATCTTGATAAGGAAAGAAATTCCACAGGTAACTTACAGAGAGAAAATGGCTTGCAATGGTAGAGCTTCATTTAAAAAAAAAAAAAAAAAAAAAAAAACAAGAGACACCAATTGTCAGGTGACATTCACTCATTTCTAAAAATTAACTGAAGAAATACGGACGTGTGTTCCATGACTTCCAGCTTCCTGGTCATTATGGTTTCTGCCTCTCAGCAGTCCTTCCCCGTTGACACAAACTCCATGAAACAACTATCAGAATGTCTGCTAAACTACATGGAGAGCTCATTGACGTGCTCAAGAAATGTTTAGGTAGAGGCCAAGTAAGTTTCAATCCCTGGTTAGCCTAGAGGTCCAAAGATGAAAAAGTTGTATCCTAGTGAAGGCGACGGGCTTGCAGACAGAGACTTCCCAATGCTGTGCGCTTCATGCTATACACAAAGAAAACTCAAGGACTCAGGAAGCAGAGAAGAAACTAACCAGTCCAGTCTTACGTGGACACTATTCCAAGCCTCCACAAAGTAAGAGGATTTGGTCTAAGTCTACATGACTGAAAAAAATATCACCAGCTTGTGAAAAGGAGGGGATTTTCAGGCCATTCAAAGCAGAAGGAATCATATGTTAACAGCCCAGAGATGTGAAATATTCACAAGGAACAGTAGTGGCAGTAAAGATGACCTGGGAAGAATAATTAGGGTCAGTTTAGAAAGAACTACGTCTCAAAGCTTGGGGTTTTGCCAGCAGGAAAAGGGAGGGTCCAGAAAGCTTTTAAACAGGAAATTGGCCTAATTGGATCACTGTTTTAGACAGGGTTGTTCTATATGTGGACTGAAGAAAGCAAGGAAACTGCATGCTAGACTAGTTGCCAAAACCAAGACTATATAATTTATTCTGCTTAATGTGTCTTTGTTACTCATCCTTCCCTTCATTTCCCTCAAACACCTCATAACTATGACTAGGTCACTATAAATTCCTAAACTCAAAATAATATGGATGCCCAGCTTTCTGGAACATTAAGCGTACAATTCTGGAAAGCAGAAGGAGAAAACGTCTCATTTCTACCTGAAAGAAAACATTAAATGTGAACTTTTTGACAGATGATGGTTTCTGGAGATTTTTTTTTTTTTTTAACTTGAGTTACTTTTAAAACTTGTCATCACTGACAAGCACAAATTAGGTGGAAATTCATTTTTTTAAAAAATTGACAAAGTGGTAGAAATTAAGCAACTGGCAGTTACAGTAAAAAAAAAATTCAAGTTCTCTTTTAAAACAAAGAAGTGCATATCTGCTTAGTAACTATAGTGCTAATCAAGGCAATCACACATCATTCAAAGTTATCACAAACCCGTATTTTCCACTGCCATTTATCCAGGACTTTCTGTATGAAAGGTATACACTTTAACAAGGCTTTCAGTGTTCACTGAAAGCAGCTACTTATTTTTCCACCTCCCACAAAGCAAATGAGGCATTTTCCTAAGTTTTGCTGAAGTGCCAACTGCAAGTAACACAATCACAGTCTGGACAGAGGTGAACCACAATTGATGGGACCGCCAACTTCACAACATTCACTAACATGCCTGCCACATGCATGCAGATGCTGTGCTCTTGTTAGTGTTGAAAATGAATTGCTTTAGTTCTCTGTGAGACTGCTGAGGGGTCTGTTTAAGCATGACAAACTAAAAATCCTCTTACAAACACTGCTGCAATATTAGCTACATGTCCTTGCTTTGCTTTACAACTAGTCTCTCCTGTGAGATCCCAGACAAATTCAGCAGATTGTTTTGCTGTAGGTTTTACTTTAAGTATTAACTTCTCAGATCTTACATTATTATTATTTCATGAAGACAAACACCATACACTTAGTAAGACCAGATCTACACTCTACTTATTTATTTATGTATTTATTTATTTACTTACTTACTTACTTACTTACTTATTGAGACAGAGTCTCGCTCTGTGGCCCAGGCTGGAGTGCAATGGTGCAATCTCAGCTCACTGCAAATTCAATTTCCCAGGTTCAAGCGATTCCCCTGCCTCAGTCACACGAGTGGCTGGTATTACAGACATGTGGCAGCACACCCAGCTAATTTTTGTATTTTAGTAGAGATGGGGTTTCACTGTTGGCCAGGCTGGTCTCAAACTCCTGACCTTAGGTGATTCATCCACCTCAGCCTCCAAAAGTGCTGGGATTAGAGGCATGAGCCACTGATCCAAGCTGCTACACACTTTTTTCTATTTTTTTTTTTTAATATTTTAAGTTCTGACATACATGTGCAGAATGTGCAGGTTTGTTACATAGGTATACACGTGCCATGGTGGTTTGCTGCGCTCATCAACCCATCACCCACATTAGGTATTTCTCCCAATGCTACCCCTCCCCTAGCCCCCCACCCCTCGACAGGCCCTGGTGTGTGATGTTCCCCTCCCTTTGTCCATGTGTTCTCAATGTTCAGCTCCCACTTATGAGTGAGAACTTGCGGTGTTTGGTTTTCTGTTCCTGTGTTAGTTTGATGAGAATGATGGTTTCCAGCTTCATCGACGTCCCTGCAAAGGACATGAACTCATCCTTTTTTATAGCTGCATAGCATTCCATGGTGTATATGTGCCATATTTTCTTTATCCAGTCTATCATTGATGGGCATTTGGGTTGGTTCCAAGTCTTTGCTATTATGAACAGTGCTGCAATAAGCATACGTGTGCATGTGTCTTTATAGTAGAATAATTTATAATCCTTTGGGATTATACCCAGTAATGGGATTACTGAGTAAAATGGTATTTCTGGTTCCAGATCCTTGAAGAATCGCCACACTGTTTTCCACAATGGTTGAACTAATTTACACTCCCAATAGTGTAAAAGTGTTTGTATTTCTCCACATCCTCTTTAGCATCTGTTGTTTCCTGACTTTTTTTTTTTTTTTTTTTTTTTGAGATGGAGTCTCGCTCTGTCCCCAGGCTGGAGTCCAGTGGCATGATCTCGGCTCACTGCAACCTCTGCCTCCCAGGTTCAAGCGATTCTCCTGCCTCAGCCTCCCGAGTAGCTGGGATTACAGGTGCCCGCCACCATACCTAGCTAATTTTTGTATTTTTAGTAGAGATGGGGTTTCACTATGTTGGCCAGGCTGGTCTTGAACTCCTGACCTCAGGTGATCCACCCACCTCAGCCTCCCAAAGTGCTACGATTACAGGCATGAGTCACCGCCCCTGGCCTTTCCTGACTTTTTAATGATCACCATTCTAACTGGCGTGAGATGGTATCTCATTGTGGTTTTGATGTGCATTTCTCTAATGGTCAGTGATGATGAGCTTTTTGTCATATGTTTGTTGGCCGCATAAATGTCTTCTTTCACACTTTTAAATATGTCTCTAGATGGAGTCTTTAAAAAGGCTCCCAATTCCCCAGGAATCAACAAACAGATAACATTTCAGAGACTCTGAAGTGGATACAAGGAAAGATCAGGTGAGGAACTAAACTGTGGCAAAACAAAACAAAACAACAACAACAAAAACCAGACCAGAAAAACCAGGAACACCATGATTTCACAAAGTTGCATCAAAAAAAGTTGTCAATTTTCTTCTTTTTCCTCTGGTTGCAAATCAGAAATATTTAAAGGTTTTAATTCAGAGACTTCCTTCACCGAATGAATCTAAGAATCTGGTATGTGTTGTAAAACTGCATACTGTGTTGGGCATTCAGGAAAAAAAATTCTCCGTACATTTGAACTTACACTTTGGGAAACTGCTAAAGGTAGTTTTAGTCATTCACATTCCAAATCAAGCACAATCAAAAACGAGCTTTTAAAAGTTCAAGTATATTTGTGTATTGGGAAAAGCTAGGAATATAACATTTAGTGGGTGGGCATTTTTAAATAATGTACTTGTCCCAAATCTTCCAGCTACACAGTGGAGCTGCATAAATGGGCTGGAGTCCTCACTCTCCCACTAAGTATCTGCCTGACCTTGGACATGGGACTGAAGTCTCTCTTGGTTTCAGTTGCCACAACTGAAGAGAAAGAGGAGGTGAGAAGAAACTGGACACCAAAAGTCTAAAGGCCACTCCAGTTCCAATAAGGCGACTGACTATCCAGCACTGTCTTTAAAGTTCTCATTCAGCTATCACATCTGTTTGAAAATTAACTTTAGAGATACGAGTTAATCAACTATAGTTGGCCCTTGAACAACACAGGTTTGAACTGCTCATTTCCACTTACATGAGGATTTACTTCCAAGTCTGTCGCCCCCAAGACAGCAAGACTAATCTCTCATCTTCCTCCTCCTCAACCCTACTCAATATGAAGACAATGAGGAAGAAGCCCTTCATGATGATCCACTAGCACTTAATGAATGGTAAATATATTTTCTCTTCCTTATGATTTTCTTAATAACATTTTCTTTTCTCTAGCTTTATTTATTTGTTTGTTTATTTATTTGAGAGTCTCGCTCTGTTGCCCAGAGCTGGAGTGCAGTGGCTTGATCTTGGCTCAAGTAGCCTCCGGTTCAAGCAATTCTCCTGCCTCAGCCTCCTGAGTAACTGGAATTACAGGTGCGCACCACCCACACCCAAAATATTTTTGTATTCTTAGTAGAGATGGGGTTTCACCATGTTGGCCAGGCTGGTCTTGAACAACTGGCCTCAAGTGATCTGCCTGCCTCGGCCTCTTAAATTGCTGGGATTACACATGTGAACCACAGCGCCGGGCCCAGCTTGCTTTATTGTAAGACTACAGCATATAATATATAGAACAAACAGATACGTGTTAGTTGACCGTTTATGTCATCAGCAACGCTTCCAGTGAACAACAGGCTATTCGTTGTTATGTTTTCAGGGAGTCAAAAATTATACGTGGATTTTCAGCTTCACACGGGGTCAGCACCCCCTAATCTACACATTGTTCAAGGGCCAACTGTACTTGTAGATAAAGCTAAGCTTTCTGGAAATAAAAGTTTTTTTAAAAATTAAAAGCTAGTAATACAGATGTTTTGCTACCCAATATGTGTTCGACAAATGTCTCATAAATGATAAAGTCAAATGGGGAATAGACAGCTGCCGTCCCTACGTCTCTGGTAGATTGTTTGTGACATAGCCACAATTCTCTCCCTAAATGCACCCTGTTGAACAGTCCCCTCTCTCATTGATTCTAGGTTTAGTCAGGTAACTTGTTTTAACCAAAAGAATGTAGTAGAAATGACACTGGGAGACTCTCAAGTCTAAACCTCAAGAAGCCTGGCATTTTTTAACATTGTCGTCTTGGGGCACTGGCACCATACAAACACACCTGAGCTAACTGGCTGGAGACATCTTCCTCCTGGAGTACCTATACCACCTCCAACACTAAGTCTGGCTCACAGCAAGTGTTCATTAAACTGCAGTTCTTATTTATACAGGCATAGCTTGGACTAGCTGAAGGAAGAATGTGGTGTGAAGTAACAAAGAAGAATGAGGGGAAGGAATACAAGGGCTGGATGGAAGAAGGTGCTATAGTATTCACCGGATGATTGACTGCTTGAGAGAACCAGTGTTCTGTTTCTTGTCCAATGAACATTCAGGATGGACATAGTACATAACAGAGCCCAGTTTTAAACTAGACTATACACACCATAGCTGAGGAAATCAGACCAACACGAAGGGGTTTCATCCAAGATCAAAGCAGTGGTCAAGTCAATACTAATTGGAAGTTGCAAGAATTATCCTCCCCCAATTATTAAAGTAACTATCCAGCAATCTTATCTTAGCAAAGATAAGACCAGTTACATGCTACTTGGTTTTTAGAAACTGCACATTAAATCAGAAACCTAATCTTAACACAGGCTACTTCTGCTAACTCTCTTTTAGCTTGGTGGCATTTGTGTTGATTCATGATTCATAAGCCCCATGCTGTAAGCTTTGCAGGGCTGGATCAACAGAGTGACAGCTATTAAAGGGAAATAAATCATTTATTTTCCCACTGGGGAAGGTGAGCTTAAGTCACCATCTACAAGATGTAGCCATGGTGGCATGTTTGCAGAGCATTTGCAATATTAGTAACAGTAACAATAACTGCAACTACAACCTTCTGATTACTTGAGAAGGGCCCCCACTATATATCTAAAGCTTTAGAAAAACACTTTCATTTAATCTTTATAGCACCTTTCAATGGAAATGTTATTATTCTTATTTTTACTGCTAAGCAGGTTGGTTCAGCGAAGTTGTGTGGCCACAGAGCTTACAGTGCCAGAGCTAAGCCTGGAATGCAAGTCCGGCAAACTCCAAAGTTCAAGTTCTTAACCATTCTTCAAACAATGTGGTCAGCCTCTTCTTGGCACCTTGAAAGAAAACTCAAAAATGTAGACACGCTTTTAAAATCCTGTCTTACAGAGAGATCACACCAGTTTTTGTTTGTTTTAGGTGTCAAGGTACTTGTGCAGGACCCTGGACAGGTTTGTTACATAGGTAATAATGTGCCACGGTGGTTTGCTGCACCTATCCACCCATCACCTAGGTATTAAGCCCATCATGCACTAGCTCTTTTCCCTAATGTTCTCCCCAGCCCGCTCCCCGCCGACAGACCCCAGTGTGTGTGTGTTGTTCCCCTCCCTGTGTCCATGTGTTCTAATTGCTCAGCTCCCACTTCTAAGTGAGAACATGCACAGCAGTTTTTTTTTTAATCCCCATGTTAAATAGTGTGGCTGATGCAGTAACATTCAAGATAAACAGAAACCAGAAGTGAAAAACTTGCCTAACACCTAAACCTGGATATATATTTCCTATTTTTAGGTGGCAAAATATATTACAAAAAACACATTCCAAGTGCACATGCCTGATAGAAACAAACACTCAAAACAAATTTTAAAATAATCTTTAATGGTAAATATTTTTTATATTCCATAGACAAGAGACTTTCCTCAAATTTTTTAGAAGAGCTGTTTTCATTATTACTATTACCATTGCTGTTGTGTTACTGTTGTTATTTTTTCAGTCCCAGCCTAAGCTCCAAGAAGCTTTCGAACTTCCACTATTGCCCTTTGGGGACTCTACTATCATGTGAACAAGCTAATCTGCTGGAGAGGCCTTTCCCCTGGAGTACCTACACCCCCTTCTAGCACAGTATCTGGTTCATAGCAAGTGTTCATTAAATGGCAGTTCTTATTTACACAAACACAGTTTGGACTAGCTGGAAGCAAGTCATATGAAATAACAAGAAAGACTGAGAAGGAACATACTAGTGTATAAAGTAAACCACTTAGCTCTTTGCACATGCCCATGACTTACCTTGATCAGTATCACCCATGACTTGTCTTGATCAGTATCCTGTAGCAGAGGTTAAATTCCTGTCTGTAACACTTTACATAAAGAGAGGCAACAACCTGTCACTTTGAGCTTACAATTTCTACAAACAGAATCAAAGAGTGGTCTCACTCTAGCAGTGTGAATCACTAATAGCACCCTCCCACAGTGCTCATCAGCTCAGTACCCCGTCTGTTCCTCTCTGGTTATTCTGATTCCATTTCCTCCTCCCTGGGCTGGTAACCTCAACTCGTGCTAAGCACCCCCTTCCACTTACAAATCACGAAACTAAAAACATTCTCTTATGAAGCAGATAAGGGAACAAAAATTACACTTTGGCAAAGTGTAAGTGGTAGGTAGCAGGTTTGGAAGGACTACAGATCTAGAATTAGTGGAGACAGAAAAAGAGGTGTTACAGAAATCAAAACAACACCAGGAAATGGTATTTGAATGGCAGACTTCATCTTTGGAAATAACTTTACACCACAGGTTAAAAGATACTTGTAGCAACGTCGTAGGCATTGGCTTGGGTTTTTGTTTTTCTTTTTTTTTTTAATCTACTATTGGACATCATGGACAGTACAACCAAATTATTTATGCAAGGCCCAGGGTGAAAATCTACTGGTAGTAATAATGTAATAATACAATGGTCTTTTCAGAAAGATTAGCTATGATCCAGGCCACTGATCCAGGCCATAAGAATTTCAGCATCCACATATGTAAAAGGTTTTCTACAACAATCCTGTGAACTAGTTAATATCCTCATATACACGTTTTACTTCTGAGAATGAGGCTTTAAGCAAAAAAGGTGATCATTTTTATATTAAGAGTCATGTTGTCAACAGCAGATATATCTGATTATGTTCAAGTTTAATGTAGACATAAAAATGTATATAAACTTCAGCAAATTTGATTTATACAGTCATGTAACACCAATGGTGCATTTTTACTACAAAAATGTATTTTTGAAAATTGTTATTCCACTTTACTTTGTTTCTGATAGTCCCAAGATTCTTAAAGGACATCATAAATTTCTGTGTGTGTGTGTGCATATCGTAAGTGAATGCATGCATACACATACCTACTTAGAGTAAACATACAGTTATTTTAAAAATCGCTCTCCCAAAATATTGAAAGTTCCCTATATCTGCTATGGTTTGTTTCGATCTCCTCAAAATAACTAGTGTGTGGCACAAAAATATTTTAAAGTTAATGTAAATTAAAATTACTTCTCTTTTAAAAATATCAGAAGGTGAGATAAATTGGATCTCACCCAAGTGTTTGAAAAATCCAAACTGAAAATAACTGATTTAGGGAAAATTGGAACTGATCTCTAAAGAAAGCCATAATTTTTGAACTCCAGTATTAATACAAATGTAAATAATCTTTTAAACTTTAGGAGTTAAGACCAAACAAATTCTTTTATGACTACTAGTGTGAATTAATGGGAATTGTATTTTATCATGTACAAAAAATATATTAGAACCACAAGAATAGCAGACAGAAGCGGGAACCTTCTGGAAATCTCCCCTGACATAAATTAAGTTGAAATTACTTACTGCAAATGGAAGCTATGTGTAACTGTTCCCTCTATCCTGGCTAGAAAAGGGATCTCAAGAGGTCTGAGCATTAAAAAGGGAAAAAAGACTTTACATAAAATAGCCAATCTAAATATAAAATCATATGAAATATTAAGGATGCGATTTGAATGTTCCTGAGGCCGTTTTAAAGCCTCCATTTGTGATCTGACCCTTTCAGAATAAATATTAATTTATTTGTTTTGAAGTAGCTTTTATGAACAAAACAGCCTCTCATTTCTATCATGTAAGTGGGTGTAGTAAACATAGTTAAGCTGTGAAAGTGAGAATTTAAATAAATAAAAATAGGGTCAATAAAAAGCTACTTCAGTCCACAAATGATTCCGTCACTCAATTTCTGTAAATTGGTAGGTAGAGCATTTTGCAGTGTCTGTCAGCATTTCCATCCTTAGGACTGAATAAATAATTGAAGAATAAATAATTGTGCCAGTGCTTGGTCTCAGGGGCCATTTTTATAGATTGCCATCTAATGATAGTACCTTCTGCGCGACACTGTATTAATATGGGATAAAATTACATAGTTCTTTGTTTGCGCTCACACAGTGATGTTACAACGTCCTTTACTATTGTCTGGAATACAAGGCAGAGGTAATGATGCAGTGAGTTTTTACTGTTAAAATCTCCATGACAGGAAGAGACAGTTCTGTTTGTGTATTCCAAAGAAAGTAAGTTGGCAATGACCATTACCATGGCAAAAATAGGAGGGTGGGGAAGGGTGGGGGAGGAGTAAGGCTACAAAAAGGATTGTTTTGATTACAAATGATGAGTAAGGCTAAAAATAGCTCAATCGGAAGATGATACCTCTTCAGCTTGTTACAGGAATTCTTCAGACCCCTCTCCTCTCCCATTCTTCTATCCACCCATTCTACAAATATTTCACAAAAAACTAATGCTGCCCTTGGTACTGGGGTTTTAAGACTTATCAAGACAGAAACATTCCTTTTCTGTCCAATTCCAACAGGTCTCTTTGGGTAGAGAATATGACAATGATATTATTACTTTTAACAAACAACAGCTCCCATCCTTTGAGCTCCTATTGCATTAGAAGCACTTAAATCTTAAAACAGCATCCTGTCCCATTTTACAAAGGAAAAGTTCTATAAGATGATGCACCTTGCCCAAGGTCCTAATTACACAGGTAAGCAGGTTAAAAGAAGCCAGGATGAAAATCCAGGTTCACCTCCCAGAATGCAACACTGCCTCTCCTAGTCTACCCTCACCACAGAGCCACCAAATCAAAAAGAGGTAGGAATTTATCAGAACCCACTTTGGGCAGGTATTAGACCTCCCGCCTTGGTTCCCTCATTTGCAAAATGGAGAAAGGAATACCTATCTCAGAGGTGTACAATGAGGATGAAACTGGTTGATATCTGTAAAGTTCTTAGACCAGTTCCCTGCCCTACAGTAGGGACTTAGAAAATGTTTACTATCACCATTGCTTCAAAAAAGCAGGAAAGGATCAATGATACTGAGCATGCTTGAAGTACATATGGATGTATGAAAACATTCGGAAACTGATTTAGGACATTAGAAGTGTTGTGAGAGCCATTTTCTCCATTCCATAGCACATAATCTGCTCTACATAATTTAGCATTTAATTATATACTGCGTTATTTAGGCAGGTTGCCTAATTGTCTGACCCAGCAAGACTCTAGCTTACTCTAAGGGGGAGACCCTTTTCGCTTCTCTCATTTCTCCCTAAGCCCCTGTGACCAGACCCTCAGTACTTCTGACTTAACATCAATTAATATTTGCAGTGGAAGTTTTACTTACAGAAAACATAATGGGATGAGATTGAAAGCAATGTGGAAATTGGTTGATTCTGGAGATGGATCTGGTTGTACATTTTTTCTGTTCATCCAACTTAATCATACCAACATCTTATCTTGGCCATGTCTTTTTTCTGTTCCTCCATGATACCAACATCTGTTCACAAGTGTGCTGGGATTTTAGCAAGGCGTTTAACAAAATATCTCAAGTCAGTTTCAAGGCATGATAAAGAAATTGAGAGGAAAACATTATTAGTGGGAACCCTTACCCAAAGGGACTTACTAATGGGTTATGGGAAGCCAAGGCAGGTAGGTCTACAGACATAAAGGGTTCTCACTTGCCAACATAGCCATCCAAGACATGAGGAGCATGATTACCAAATTTCAGAGAAACCTGAAGTGGAGCAAGAATGACCTGATACTGGACTTCAGGGGCAGATGCCAAAATTATCTCATCAGGCTGGAATTTGAAGCCAAATCTATTAAGAATTTCAGTATCGAAATATGTAAACGTTGTAGTGAAGTCCACCAGAGGATAGAGGAAAATGCATTCACTTAGTAGCCCATCTAGGAGTCTTTACAAATTTTTAGTTGATTATAACTATGCTGTACATTAGTGACATATGCTAACTGATTCAATTTTAGGTTACTCAAAGAGAAATGAAATGACACCTCCATTACTGAAGCATGCTGTGGAAGGCATTCATCAGAAATAGATGAGCTCTGGCAGGGTGCAGTGGCTCACGCCTGTAATACCAGCACTTTGGGAGGCCAAGGTGGGCGGATCACTTGAGGCCAGGAGTTCAAGACCAGCCTGGTCAAGATGGCAAAACCCCATCTCTACAAAAAATACAAAAATTAGTTGGGCATGGTGACACGCGCCTGTAATTCCAGCTACTTAGGAGTTTCTGAGGCACAAGAATTGCTTGACCCTGGAAGGCAGAGGTTGCAGTGAACTGAGATCATGCCACTGCACTCCAGCCTGGGCTACAGAGAAAGGAAAGAGGAGAAGAGAGGAGAAGAGAGGAGAAGAGGGGAGAAGAGGGGAGGAGAGGGGAGAAGAGGGGAGGAGAGGGGAGAAGAGAGGAGGCTAAGGGGAGAAGAGAGGAGGGGAGGGGAGGGGCTCTTAAAAAGGATCCAGCACAAATAATTCTTTATGCAGAGAGGGATGCATTCATGCCCACTCATTTCAGAAGAATGACTGTGTATCATATTAATAATAACATAAAGCTATGACTTACTGAGCAATTACTAAAGTCAAATACTGTGTTAAGCATTTTATATGGATTTCCGTCTCTCATCCTTCCATCAGTCCCTTGGGGCAGGCACACTCCAGCAGGTTTGACTTCATTAGAGAGGGGAGCAGGGTTCTCCTGGAACCTTCCTTCTCAGTTAACACAAACTATTCAGGCCCTCTCCCGGCCTCACCTTTTGGACCCTTCCACTCCCGCAGCACAAGAGCGGACAAAGAATTAAGGAAAAGGCAAAACCGGAATGGGGGTGGGGTAGGGGTGGGGGTGAGAGTGAGGTATGACAGAAATGGATAAATTAGATAAATAACTGCGGGGACGGGGAGGGGGGAGGGAAGAAGGATAGGAGATGATCTAAGCAACCAATAGGAAAATATGCATTTTTCTGAGATCACCACCACAAAAGTTCAGAGGTTGCTCCAGACACGGTAAATCTTTTCGTGTCTTCAGAAGTCATTTTCTGTCCCAGACATTCGCCCCTTTTCCTGTTGCAAAGAGAAAGGGGCCAGCGACCCGTGAAGTGCCAGGAATGCATCCGAGGGAGCTCCAGCTAAGTTGCAGGGAAGCTATTGTGCTCCCGCGAAGTTCAAAGGAAAGGACCGTCTGTCTGGGCCACGGAGCTGCAGTACAGGCAGAGGGCGGGGGGGCCCGGGTCAGGCAGAGCCCCACGCGCGTCCGGCCCTGCGCACCGCTGCCACCACCCTGGCTGCCTCGTGGGGGCCTACGAGAGAGAGGGGGGGGGGAAGTCCCCACCAGACGGGTCAGAACATTGAACTGAGCGAGCCCAGCGCTTTGGGACCCGGCCAAGGGGTGAGGGGCGAGATATTTACATTTCTCCAGGCAAAAGAAGGGAGAGCTGGGGGCTGGAGGGAAGGCTGGGAAAGAGTAAAAGAAAACAAACTGCTCTTGCCATTAAATATTCATGACAGCAGCTTTGCTAAGGCTAATGGAAAGCATATAAATCCCTTTACAACTTTGTTAAATGCAAAACGAAAAGAAAAAAAAGAAAACAAGATGGATGAGGGTCACAGCTTGCTCTGGGCAAATTGGAAGGAATATGAAAATCTGGACCACAGAAGGCTGGAAGCTCAGGGAGAGGAGAGCGGCTGTGGGTTTTATTCAGACCCGTGCCAGTAGGTGTAGATACCAGTCTCATTCATTTCCCATCACTACAATAAAACACTAGTCAAAAAGCGGGTTTTCAGTAACACTAACCCCATGTTCCTAACAGGCAGTTTTCCTCCTATAATTTTTTTGCTTCTGATATAGTGCCATGGTTACATCTGACAGATGTTACTGCTTTAAATCCTACTTAAACACTGGTGTGATTTCCAGGAGCACCTGCAAAGGAATCTTTGAGCAAGTGCCCAAATTCCTGGGCCCAGAGAGACCAGGCTGCGCACAGTGTTGGAGTCTGACAAAGGACAGTATCGGGGAAGATCAAGGCTAGACTCACCCCAGGGCTCTAGTTTTAGGCACCTTAACCGTGTTGTGTTTCCATTCCCGATACTGCAGCTGGACAAAAGGAAGAGAGGCTGATCTACGTGTTCCTCCTAAGGATACATATCAGGAGGGGTGTCCTCTAAGGCACAGATGTGTTTGTAATGAGGGGACGCTGCACCCTACTCGGTGTTTCTAACGACACAAGTTTCTCACTATTTAAACAATGAAAGAAGTTCCTTTGGAAGAAAGAGTTGTTATTTGTACTGCAGAGGGTAATTGTTCTGGGTTTTGGTTTTGTTTTTTGTTTTATAGTTTATATATGGTGTGTTAGGCCATTCTTGCGTTGCTGTAAAGAAATACTGGAGACTGGGTAATTTATAAAGAAAAGAGGTTTAATTGGCTCACGGTTCTGCAGACTGTACAGGAAGCATGGCAGTGGCATCTACTCGGGTTCTCCTGAGGCCTCAGGAAGCTTACAGTCATGGCAGAAGGGGGAATAGCCATCTCACATGGTAAGCGAAGGAGCAAGAGAGCGTTGGGGAGAGGTGTCACTCAGTTTTAAACAATGGGATCTCATGGGAAACCACTGTGTCATGAGGACAGCACCAAGCCATGACGGATCAGCCCACATGACCCAAACACCTCCCATTGGACCCCACCTTCAACACTGGGGATTACATCTCAACATGAGATTTAAGGGGGAAAAATATCCAAACTATATCATATGATAAAGAGAAAATGAACATATGCATGGTTATGCTTTGGGTAGGGGTAGGGGGTGGATTTATATATCCCCACTGTGATAATTCAGGGGAGAGGGAAATACATTCCTGAAACAAAACATAAAGCAATATTCCAAAAGAACCTCCCAGAAAATTTACAAGTTGCTTTATAAGAGCTATATGATCTCCAAGGCCACAGAACACAAAGTCAGCTGTTTTTACATGTACACGTAAGGTATCAACCCGATAAGCCTTTGAGAAAGAATTTCACTTTCCCCATTAGATTCCCATTCCAGTAGGAAAAGGGGATTGTGTCAACTGTGGTGTTTAGAACATCCACTGTAATCATTTTGTACTTTCATTCTAGAGAACGTAGATGTAATTGGCTGGTTTGGATGAATTTTAACAACAGCTGTAAACGTTAATAAGTTTTCAATGGGCCCCTCCGTCACTGTTACTCCCAAAGTCTTCGTATATATTTCCACTATCACTCAGTAATTATTCCTTTCAGGAATATGTCTGTTTCAGTCCTTCTCCCCATAGAGCACCTCCTCAAAGTCCTTGAAGACCAATGGCTGCATTATTCACCTTCATGCCCCAAAGCAATGCAAGTGTCTTATGGATTCCTCAGGAAACCCAATCCCTGCCACAAGTGCTCACACCATCAGTGCTCACAAGAGTAAGTGAGCTCCTATTATAAAGAAAGGTCTGCTGAGTGAATATTTGATGAAATTTTTAGGAGGTCCAGATGCCTTTCTTTCTTAAGTAAATCAGTTACTTAATTTTTATCTTGTATTTCAGTTATAGAATTGACTGTGCAACTGGATGAAAATTATACAGTAATTTTTCTTTGATTTCATATAGACAGAAAATCAAGAATTATTAATGAGCAAATAAAAATAGAGTAATAATAAAATATTTCTTTTTTTGTTGTTTTTTTTTGAAATGCTTGGAAAGCAATGTTCCAATTTAAAACTAGAGGGAAGGGAAGGGGGTTGAAAATCGGTCTCCAGACAGAATTTTCAATTAAAGAAAAAAACACACAGAAAAGTCCAAAAATAAGTTCATTTTTCTTCCAAAAAGTACACTTTAGATTTTTTTTCTTTTTAAAATAACATAAACAAATGATTCCTACCAAGTCCAGAATTTCTAGAAGGCAAGACACAGTCCTTTCAAGGCAGTATGCTAGGAATGTCAAGAGCTCTGCTGTATATGAAAAAGGTCACCAATGAGCAAGGAGCTTCCAGCTCCAGGTATTCTCAAGCCTTCCAGGACCACCACCAGGCTTTCCATAGACCCCTAAGATCCAAATCCAAGGCCTTCTTCCTTGCTGAGGCGTATGTAGCCAGGATTCAACTGAGACCACCCTGCTCAAATTCCCACCAAAGGAGGACTCAATGCATAAGGGAATCAAATAGAATAAAAACTGTATTTCCCCAGTTATTGCACCATAGATAGCTCTCCATACACTTCTACAGCAAAAATGCTAAGTCCTTACTGCTACAAGATCCTATCCTGAAGGATCCTTAAAAGCAGTATTACCTTACTGCATTTATCATCAAAGCAGTAAGCACAAAGCTTGGTACACTGGAAGTGCTCAATAACATTTGTGGAATGAAAGAACACGGCAAAAGAAATAACGAAACCAAATAGAATTCAGCAGAAGATTTAGGTCTTAATTATTCTGAAAAGCAATAAAAACAGAATTAACCTAGGGACTCTAGTAATAAATATCAAACAAAGTGACAATAAATTTACTTCACAATTAAAGAAAAAATGTTTTAAAGAGCTACCTTTTCTACCTAGTACTCCTGGCTGGGTCCACGCTTTAACAAATATTCTTTATATTTTCATTAACAACACTTTCACATTCACTACAATTAAAATCAGTACTTACAGCCTATATTATAATTTCGATTTTTTTTTTTTAAAAAAGAACACTTATGAATACCAAAATGCTTCTGTTATAATTTGAGTGCTCATTCTATATACTACTGGCAACAGACTATTCTTAGTAGTAATCATATTTTGTATTTCTTTATAGTTTTATTATTCAGGTGTACCTCACTAGACACTATGATTTAGTCTTGGCCATTTTTAAAAACAAATTTTTTTTCTATTCTTTCAGTCACTTTGAATCTACAGATTCCTTTTCCAACTCCTTTTTTACACAACTCACTATGCATCTGTTGCAGAAGAACAAGGGGCATTTGACCAGACTTTTCCTTTTTATTTTTATTTTATTTCTGAGATGAAGTCTCGCTCTGTCACCCAGGTTGGTGTGCAGTGGCACAATCTCCACTCACTGCAACCTCCACCTCCTAGGTTCAAGCGATTCTCATACCTCTGCCTCCCGAGTAGCTGGGATTACAGGCACAGGTCACCATGACCAGCTAATTTTTGTATTTTTAGTAGAGATGGGGTTTCACCATGTTGCCCAGGCTGGTTTCGAACTCCTGACCTCAAGTGACACACCTGCCTTGGCCTCCCAAAGTGCTGGGATTATAGGCGTAAGCCACCACACCCGGACCACTTTTCCTTTTTAAATTTCACTAGTAAGGCTTCCTAGGTCATGACCGGTTTTTTTTTTTTTTTTGGAAGGAGGGGGAAGCTTAGTCCCAGAGGTCATTCTGAAAGACATTTACATCATAAATACATACGTCATCTTTCCGCAGATGAAGGGTAAAGAAGGGTAAACATGTAGCCTTTAGTTATGTTATATCACATACCACCATGTTGGGAAATTTTAAATTGCTCCTATTCATAAATAGGGAAATATGAGTTATAGATGTGTTTAGTTAAAAAAGATTAAGGAAAATGAAGAGTGATATGTGTACATATGCAAAGAAAAAAAGAGTCTCAAGTAAAAGACAAATTGTTACAAAGATCAGACTTTTGAGAACACAAAGAACAGTCACGCTGAATTCCATTGAAATATTAAGAACCTACCACGTGCAAAAAAAGTGCTGCAAAACCCCAAGATTTTAAGTTCCATTAAAAGAGAAGTTATGATAAAAGCACACACACTTAATGATTCCTGTTTTTGCCATAAAAGTTCTTATATGCTATAAAAATGTTACTAAAAATATGTCCCTTATAGACAAGATCTTTCATGACTAAGATGAACACAATTAGATATACTGATGAATCAGGAAAATAGTCATCAAAAACATTTTTTAATCAAAGTCAATTCTGCATAGGAAAAAAATAATTTTAAGGGTACAAAAAGCAACATACTGAAATATTAAGGAAATCTGATCTTCTTATCTTTAAAAATAATCAACTATAGTTCAAACCAGCCGAGCAAATAGGAAGATACTAATTTTTCACTATGTCCGCAAGTTGGAGGCTAATTTCCCTCCGTGCATGAAAAGTGTTAATTACTTGAATAAAACCTTTTTGGTAAAGCTCAGAGTTCCTTTTGATGTCAAAAACACAGAAAGTTCAAAGGTTAGACAGCCACTCAACAGTATGACAGGCCTAAAACCTGAACAGGAAACTCATTTCTAAACTTCCCCGTAAGGTATTGCAATCCTAAGCCCAGAGTGGCCAGGCATTGTTTAGCCTGCTGGTGTTTTTGTACTTTGCCTAAGGATTTATTCAGAGCGGTGACAATACCTACCTCATCACCAAGGAGAAACATTCTTTCGGATACAAAGAATCCCAGCCATTTCTTCTAACACTGCCCCCACCCCCACCCCACCCACTAATTACTTTCTCAACATTCTGGAAGGCTAAAGACCCTAGTCAAGTTGAATAGCCCCGGATTTAGCCCACATTATGTTCTATCTTGTACTTCACACCCCTCCCAAAATTAAAAAGAAAAGAAAAAACATTAACCACATTGGATGTAGTCAGGAGGAGGATGGCTGCAACCAGATCAACTTGGAAATAAGAAATAACTTCAATAGAAAGAAAGAATAGAAGTGGCTAATCATATAGAAAAGGTGTCATTTACAAAAGGTTACCAGAGGCATATAAACTCAGGGAAGCCAGATTTTGGCATACAGTGTGATTCATTCCCTTATTCAATAAGCATTCCCTAATGCCTCCAGGCACCCTGCTAGGCACTGGTTGAAAAGGCAAACGTGGTCCCTGTTCCCAAAGAGTTCACAGTGCAGCAGGGAAGAGACCACTAAACATATGATTATAGTACGCACATTGAGGCTTGAAAGAGATAAAGGAGAGTCAAAAATTAGGTGAGGGTGAGGTTGGCGGCAGATGATGCAATGGGTCGTGGCAATAGCAACACTATGAATTGAACTGGAAATACGAATATGACGAATATGAGTATCTGTTTAGTAGAGACCTCAGATAATCATCAAAGCAATGGAGAAAATGGTATGGAGGACGCCTCCACGAATTCAAATCATCTGTGTTTTCTGAGTTGTTCAGCTGATAAATATGACTTGCCTTTTATCATCAACAAGAACTTCGTACCACCCTGAAATCTGATCAAATAGTGTTTCCTTGAAATAGGAGATGTTATCCATGTTTTAACCACTCAAACTTCTTCTCTTATCTATTAATTTCACAATTCTTTAGATTCAATATATCAAGTTTGGAAACTAATAGATGAATTAAGTAAATAATGGCTTTTTTTTTTTTTTTTTTTTTTTTTTACCTCTCATAAATTGAATCCAGTTATCAGCAAAACACTGAAGTTCCCTGAAGAAGTTCTGGTGGAGACTGAAACATTAGTTTTTAAAGGAGATTAGTTTTTTAATCAAATACTTAACCTTTTATATCACTTGTAGTTTAAATGGTATTCTGCAGGCCTTGGGCATAATCAAAATGAAATGCATTTTTCTCTGAAGGTAGTTCTTTTAAAACTCAGCCAATAATAATGCCTTTTAAAATGTAAGGATTTTTGCCACCAAAAGAACCTGAGCAATGAACTTAAAACTGCATTTTTAAGTATATAGACAAAAAGCATACCTCATCTATTATAATAGGTGGAGCAAGTGTTGGCCCTCCTTTACTAAATACAGAAGTCTCATACTATGAGAGGCACTTCAATGCCGTGGGAAGTCATAAAATGTGGTTCCAATTCTGGCTCCTTCACTAATTAACACATCATCTCTCCATGTCTCAGCTTCCTCATAACCCTACTCTTCAGCAGGCAGATAAGACCATTAAGTCTTTTGGGGGGATTGGGGGGAGGGTGGAGTCCTAAAATTCAATGGATAATAAAACTAGTTAATATTTAGGGAGCACTTATCTTATGCCAGGCACTGAGCAGAATGCTTTTCATTCAGTATCTCATTTAATTTTACAAAGCAACACTAAAAAGACAGATACCAGAATCACCATCTTACCAATGAGGAAATGGGGGTTTAGACAACTAAATGACACACAAAAGGATATCAAACACTCATAACCACTAACTTCAACCATTTTCCCAAGCCTTTAAGTTCTCACTAGGTCATGCAGGTAACCAGATTCCAACTGATTTTTAAAATACACAGTTTTCCAGAAAATGAAACATTTTGCAGTATTTTTACACAACATTGCTGAATGTCAATTCTGCATACTTTTGCAATAAGAAGGTTTCAATGAAACCATTTCTCTCTGTTTTATCTCCAGGTAGATTTACTATGCATAGATATCTGCTTCTAAAGTCCGAGCAGTGTTCTGGAATGCAGAACCAGATCATCTGCTAGGTTGCACATTTTCATCCCCAATGTCTACAGAACAGGTATTTTGGGTTCTTTCTTACCTTTCATAAAGTGTTTTCATCACAGAAGCTGCCTCAAAGAAGATGAGGAAGCAGATATCTAAATAACTGTACCTCTTTCTCGGTAGTCTTTCTGATCTTTGCCCATCTGCCTTTCATCCCTGCATATACTGAGTCCGAGGAGGAGAAGGGGAAAAGGGGATTACAAAGAAATTGCCACTGTCATTTAATGAATTGATGCTGGTGTGCTTTTAATAGCCCCATTTAATTGTACAGTCGTATTTTCTGCAGAAGCTTTCCTACCACTAATGTATTAACAGTCTCTTGCCCTACCCGGGGGAATTACAACTGCTCCATTTTCTCCTCTTTCAACCCAGCCTGTACATTACTTGTCTTCCTCTTAAAATTGTCACAAAAACCAAGAGCAAAACAAAAAATTGCTAGGTTTTAGCCCGGTATAAGGTAAGTATATGAAAATAACGACATTTAACTGCTGGGAGAAACAAGAGTTGGGGAGTTCTTGTGAAAGAGGAGTGTAATTAACAGTATAAAAATGATGAAGTCTTGTGGCCACAATCATGGGGACAAGAAATGTTAATTTCCCCTTATTTTAAAACCGTAACATCATTAAGTCCGTTATAGAGAACTGATGGCAACATGTGACCTCAGACTAAGGGAAGGGGATGGATTTTCTCATCCTAAGATACTATCCCAGGCCAAAAATAGCAAAACGCATTAAAAATAGCTGATGTCTTAACTGAGGCCTGTTGTATCCAGGTATATATTTATTTCTAAACTTTCGCATCATGCACCATAACACAATGCAAAAAGAGCAATTCTCATGTAAGTCTCACTATTGTCCTAAAAAGCATTGTTCTTCGCATCTGAGAGGAAAAAAAGTTTCTAAAACTAGACATCATGAAAAGACATCTTAAGATTACATCTGGAAATCTTTTGATTTTGTTATTTGGAAAATTCTAAATTTATTTTCCAATAAGATCTTTCTGTTCTTTCTCAATCATACTAATACGAATAAACCTCCCCCAAAATAAAACCATTATAAGGTGACAATAAGATTGAGTAACCTAAAACAATGATATTTCAGCAGATGCCCAGTTTCTTTTAACAAGAAACAGATGGGCAAAGTTTAAGTAAACGTGCAGTATGAATTTCTATACAACAAATAAGTTCCAAACTTACAGATAATGTAACCCCAAACACCAGGTCAAGCTAACTATAATTATATAGTGAGCTGAACACATTTTCTTTTAATTAAGTTTCAAATGGTTTTCTCACAAGTCATTCCTATCCACAGGCCCAGTGAAATCTCTGCTGGTCTTCTGGACTTCATTTTAATTTCCCTCACTCATTCTAAACTTCTTCTGAAATTGAAAACAGAGAAGAAAGAATTAAGTTTGGGGCGAGAGAAAGAAACCTGAAATTTCAGAACGGTAAGGCCAGCACTATTGATTACACATCTCTTCCAATCAGTTGCTCAATCTCTGCCACCACGATACACTCTGAAGTATGTACTCATGGCCCAAGACATTCTTACAGCTCTTATAGTTGATTGAGAAGACCAATTGACAGACAGTTAAACTGGTGGGGCTTGCAAGATGGAGAAACAGACATTTCTCCTCATTTTTAGCATATAATTTGACAAAATTCCATCTCAGGATATAATACTTTTAACTAAACTCTGATCTTGAGGAATTTAAGAACCAAATTTGAAATTTAAACTTGAGAATAAGCCTAGGACACAAAAAGCACTTAATAAATGCATATTCAATGCCTGAGTGAATAATCTACAGAACAATACTCTCCACAATTAAAGAACATTTATGGAAAACACTGTACTATTTAACACTCTCCATCAAGTCCCCATTGCTCCTATTATATCTGTTATGAATATATCTTCTTCTTATGTGGTTAATCACCCACCAGTCACCATAAGTGTTTAATGATTCAGGCTGTCAGGGCCAGCCTGGCCCTAATCCGTATTCTGAATATAAAGAATTCAAGAACTAAACCCAGTATCATTAGGCAGACAGGTTCTCTGCCTATGCCCTAGGTGACACCTCAACACTTCTCTTCCTAATCTAGTTTAATTGGCTCCTAAGATGCCACACCCTTTCTGGTGTTCTTACTGCCCAGCACAGTCCCCAGGACACAGTAAGAAGCTCAATAGAAGTTTTCTAAACTCAAGAATCAAGCACTATTGACCAAGCTATTGGTCAATAGGTCTCAATAAGAAAAGAGGGAGGCGGGGCACAGTGGCTCACGCCTGTAATCCTAGCACTTTGGGAGGCAGAGGCGAGTAATCACTTGGGTTCAGGAGTTCAAGACCAGCCTGGCCAACATGGTGAAACCCCGTCTCTACCAAAAATATAAAAAATTAGCCAGGCATGGTGGTGGACACCTGTAATCCCAGCTACTCCGAAGGTTGAGGCAGGAGAATTGCTTGAACTCAGGAGGTAGAGGCTGTAGTAAGCCAAGATCATGCTACTGCACTCCAGCCTGGGTGACACTATCAACCAGTCTGGTAATGATTTATCTTTGACCTAGTAATCCTACTGGAGTGGATCCTCAGGAACATATCGATTAGTTTGGAAGACAAATGAAGAAATATACAAACCACTGATCTGATCACCAAGCTCTCTCAGTCAAACTGAATGGGAGAGACTCAAGATCCTCAACAGGGACTTTTATAAGAACCTAGACCAAGACTGGTCATCACAGAGTATACAGAGTAAAGATGCAAGGAACTCTTCCAAGGTAGAATAAATAGGACTTGCTGAAGTGACTGTGTCCCAGATGCCACCTCCTGGGATCCAATGCAAGTCCTGTCATGAGAATTATCGCAGCGCACAAAGTCTGTACTACCACAGTCCTTGTCATAATGCATCTTGCTCATGCTTGGTTATGTGTGCATCCACCTCTCTCACCGCGCTGCAGGCTCAAAGACTGCGGGGATCAGATTTTCATGCAGCAATTCAACCACCAAGCAAGAAACTAAGCTGGGCATGGCATATGATTCAGTTGTTATTAAGCCTGCCTGGCAGAGCATCAGGGTCACTTGTAAAACCTTCGAAACCCAAAGGCCCAGAGCTCAGCTCCTCGAGATGCTGGGTCCACGTATGTCAGTGTTTTGAAAAGTCCTTAAGTGACTTGGAGCACAGTCCAGGCTGAGACCTAGAGCATGGCATTAGGGAAGCATTTGATTCCAGAGCCCAGTTCACGCTGGGTTCAAATCCTAACTCCGCCCCTTATGCTTTGCACGACTCTGGGCAAGTCATTGAGTAAGTCTTGGTCTCACTTTCCTCATATGTATTAATAAAATGGAGACTGAACTAATATAGTCAACGAGCTTTTGCAAAAATTAGATGAAATCGTGTGTGTTAAGTATAGTGCCTTCCTTGTCCACAGTAAGTACTTAATAGATGACAGATATTTGGGCTGGGGGCCTAAAGCCCAGTGCCTTACACAATCCATATTGTATTACAATAGATGTTTATGGAAGGAAATGGGATGAGCCTTTACAGCTAACAAGGTACGATTGTTAAGCATCACACATCATCAGGTAGCATTCTTCATCCAAAGATGGTGTGACAAATAGACAAAGGGTTAGGAAAAAATGTTTAGAGAGAGATGAGTAAATTCAACTTGGATGTCAAATGTATATCGTATGGAAACAAGGATGCTGAGGTTATTAAAATAACCTGTTTGCTACAGCCTTGGTGTCTGTCCTCTCTCCCATGGGAACAGTGGGAAGAAGGGTGAGGAGAAGAAAGAGTAACGCCCTCCAGGTTGTGGTACTATTGTGTGTTGCCATTTTGTTATTAAAGCCATATACCATAGCTTAGGGGTGGGGGGCAACAATGAGTGGCATCTGGACGGCTTCATCACAAGGTTAGTGTTTCCTATAGGTTTATGGTACCTAAAAGGTTGTTTTGTTTGTTTGTTATTGGGGCCGGGTTTTTTTGGTTGGTTGGTTGGTCATCTTACCAAAGAATATGGGAACACACTATATTCAGAGCCTACTGGAAGACAATGCCGTTTTTACAGGAGAAGTCACTGGGGAAAACAATTCGCTTAATAAACATTCACTTTACTGCAAACTTGAATGGAATGCATCCATTACATAACTGGGAACAAGAGCCACATGTTCACATATACATATCTATCCTATGTTAACCGTGTGTGTGATGGAGGCAAAACAACAGTGTTTTTACTGAAATAAAAATGTACCTGTTTCATTGCAGAGCTTTGAAAAAGAAAAGCTTAATCCATTCTGCATTTTCACAAGCAACAAATTTTGTGTCACTGTGTGTCCTCTGATAATCTATTTTAAAGGAACATTTCAAGCACCAGAAAAATAAAAGAAAAATATCCCTTAGATGAATCTGACTTGTAAATAAGGAAAGCTATTAAGTGCTTACTTGTTTTTGGTCTCTCATAAACACTGTAAATAATCTCAGATACACAGCTCATCTGGCTCTACTCAGCGAGGTTTCATTTTTTAGTAAGGAAAAGCACACAATATTGGCTAATTTTCTGGTACCCAATCCTCATCTTTTAAAAATAAATAAATGAATAAAAAGGCGGGAAGAGGAAGACTGTCAATCAGATAAAATAGAAAGTCTAGCAATACAAGCAAGTCTTGTGTATTGCCTATCACTTACATGGCTAGTTATATTTATCAGCTGCCTAAAATTTGTGAAAGGCCACCTCCAAAATTTCTTGACACCACCAGTATTTTTATGGACTTGGGAGCCTCTTTAGGTAAACCATTTTAGGAGCAAGAGTACAGAAATAATCCATCCTGAAAATGCCTTCTATTCTAAGCACCTGGCGTAAACCTATTGTGACCTGCGATTTCATATTATGGCCTTCCACACATAAAGGAAATGCTCTGAATCCTAAGGACTAATTGCACATCCACAGACTTCCTTGTTCAAAAGAGCTTTTAATTGGGCACGTTAAGTTGCCAAGTATGTTCAAAAATGGTATTTCCAGTAAGCACGCAAAGTGACTGCTGATCTCGAATTGGAATATTCAGCTTCCCTTTGGATGGGGAACGGATGCACTTATTTTAAGCTGTTCATTCTCTAGTAGATGACAACATGAAGGGAGAAACTGAGAATCTTGGTCTAGTTAATTCAGCTTGCATTCATAATAATATGAATGTTTCAGTATAATTTCAATGCAAAAAGATAATGTAAAAAGGGGTTAGAAATCTAAAATTAGAAACCACTACTCACACAAGATATAAATATTAGATATGTGTACTTCTACCTCCTGTAAGCAATTAGTTTCGTAGTAGACAGAATGGGATAACTATTTAGGAGCTTAATTTTGTGTTAGACTAGGTTGTTTTTGAAACTTCCCTCCTCCAGTAAAACCCTGTGTTTCGATTCAAAAGAAAAGGGTAGATATCACCTACAAGACTCTGCAACATCACACAACCACATAAAACTGTCACCATGAAATACTGCGCTGCATGATTCTGTTACTGCTTCTTTTATCCTTGCAGCAATGGACATACAATTTCAGAGGATGAATTCGCCACTTCAAGGCTCGTGCCCAGCGCTGGACAGAAACAATGAAAACAGTCTTGGGAACAGGAGCCCCTAGGGATGTAGGCACTGCCACCCAATCTGACAGCAAATACACCTTTGAATTAATAATTTTCATACTTCCCACACTCTGAAATTTTTTTCCTGAAATAAGAATATTCCTCCATTCCTAGAAAGGAGCCCAACCCTGAAATTAAACCCAATGCTACAAAACCATTGAATCATTTCATCAGATATTCACATACTAAAACTAAAACTAAAACCTTAGCTTCAGATTGGAGGTACAGTTTTCAAAATAGTTATTAGACATTGTCAGGGATCTTGAACCAAGGATCAGAGGTCTACAAACCCTATAAAAACCTACATAGAACTTTGATGTGTACTTTTCTGAAAGGAGGTTTTAGAATCCACAGAGTGCTCTCTGACCTAAAAAAGTCAATAACCAACCATAAAGTTGTTTCTTTATGCTGGGGAGAAAAACATCATAAAGTTATGCCAATTGAACAGAATATTGAAGGAAAACATTTTCCTCCAATCTAATGTGTTTACACAGAAAGAATTTAATGACAAACTTTTATCATGTAGACTACAACAGAAAAAAAAATTGTTTAATAAAAGATAAGTTTGATTCATGCATGTAATTGGGAAGCATTTGTTCTTATTGTTTTTACGTATTAATGTACAAAGAGATTCTTTCTCCTATGAGTAGAATATAAAAACCTAGTAGAAACAAGCCCATTCTCAGGCTTATAAAACAAGCCTTTACAGATAATTATGTTTTATTACTCTTCATTTTATGGGGATTGTGTTACACAAAACAAATACCAGATGCCTATTTGTTTTATTCATTTCAGGGCAAAAAAAAAAAAATCCTCCAAGTGCCTCTGCGAAGAGAAATGCTTTTAATTAAACACAATGCACAATGAGCACATAAAGTTAATACTGTTTGAAGCCAGCAGGTAGAGAGTAAATGCATTGAACAGCAACTGCTGAATCCCCCTTCTTCTCCCGGCTGCTGCACTGAAAACATTCCCAGGCTTATTACTTGGGAACGCAAATCAGCAAGGGATACTTGAACAAGGTCATTCATGGACTCGTCTTGGGGAAACTAAGGCCAACGTCCATGGACATACTAAACTTGGAGGTGAGAAAACAAAACAACAAAAAAATGCATTTTAAGGGCACCTGTATTAAACCAGACTGCACATTAACCCTTCTTTATGAAATCGGGTAGATCCCTTCTGAGCCATTTGGCTAAAGCTGTTGAGATGGAATGAACCAGGTTCGTTTCTGCTACATCAAAAAATGCAGAGATTTCTGGCATGGTTCAGACTTAATCTGCAAACACCACAGAAGGACGTGTCAAACGGTGGCTGCTATCTGATTAATATAGTAATGCTTAAAAAAATAAAAGTAGGGGAAGAAGCAGCCCTAAAGAAAAGAACAGTCAAACTAAAATTTGACAGTTTCTTCCTGACCCCCCAAAATTAAATCAGATCTGTTCAACTGTCAGTTCTAATCAGAAAGTGAAAATTCAACATGCCGCATTTTAGTCCCACAATGAGAAAAATGTGATTCCTTCTCTTACTTTTTTTTTTCCCCCTCTGCTTTTGTTTTCTTGTTTACTTTTGATCAAATCATGGTAAAACCCACTCACTGCCCTGGTTCCAGACATAGATATTATCTGGCCAGTTATGAGTTGTACTCACTAGTGCCAAGAGAGAAAATAAACAGTTTGAAAGCACCGTGTGAAGTAATATGAAACAGCCTGAAATTATATCTGGCAGCCCACTTTCCACAAAGAATATCCATACACTTTTAACTAGTCACGCTTACTTAAGGGGTCACACTCCACCTTCCGCTATTGGCATTTCTGAATCTCAGAGTAGTCTTGATTCAAGGAGAACGTGTATTTATTCTTTTACATGAGACTGATCATTTCTCGCCTAGTGTAATTTGGTGTTTTGACTAAATGGAAAAAATAAATTGTACGTTATTTTTATACTGAAAAAAAGGCCTTAACATCATAAGACTTTCTTATAACCCTTAAAACTGATTTTTAAATGGAGGTAGGCAACTGAGAAAATAAGCATTTAAATTAGTTTTCACCCCAAAGCCCCCTAAAGCTTTGCTTAAAAATTAGGGTACTCCTCATTCTCAAAGATTTGGGGGTGAATATACAGAAAAATACTATAATCAAGAGTGAAATGCCAAATTTTACACTCAGTTATGAACTAATCAAAGGAGCATTTTCACAGTAGACTCCCATACAGCTGTAAAAACAGAATAAGGGAGAGATCTATATGGACTGACATGGACTAGTGTTTGATATAGGATTAATCTTATTTTCTAATAAGAGAAATTACAAAAAAGTATATGTATGCAATGATCCTGTTTTCAAGAAGATAAACAGCATATGCTTAGAATAAAATATATCCACTAAACTATTCAAGGTGGTTATGGGAAACAAATGATAGGGAACGTTCACTTTCTATAATGTCTGAATTCAACAATGCTACAGTATTACTTCTGCAATCTAGATTTTTAAAAATGTGTCCTTTTTTAAAACATTCGCCAGATTATTAAAACCCTTGGATGTTCTCTATCTGAAAAGTGAAAGGTAAAATTGAGCTTCTGAGATGAAAACTCTTAGGAGGTTTTACATAGGATACGGGAAAGCCAGAGGACATGAAGCATGGGTGGTGTGCGCATGCATGAGTATGTGTGCCTGTGTGCGCGAGCACAAGCATTCAGAGGAAAGAGGGAGGGTTACTGAAAAAAAGAGGAGCTAAAAGGAAGAAGCAGAGGATAGGGTGTGGTGACTCAGACTGGAGGGAAGGCTTTTGTAAACAGCCACAATAAGTACCTCCGATGGTCCCTTGGTAACTGCTAGAGAGAACCTAGGAAGAGGTGTATAAAATTCCATCCTTTTCAGTGGTGGTGAGAGGTACCAGGTGCTATTCTGCAGAGAAGTGTCAACCAAACACCTGTAAAAAAGAGCAAAGCAGCCCAGGCGTGGTGGCTCATACCTGTAACCCCAACACTTTGGGAGGCCAAGGCAGGAATATCACTTAAGACCAGGAGTTTGAGACCAGCCCGGGCAACATAGGGAGATACCATCTCTAAAAAAATAAAATAAAAAATTAGCAAGGTGTGGTGGCACAAGCCCTGGTGGTACTCCAGAGGCTGAGGTGGGAGGATTGCTTGACCCTGGGAAGTCAAGGCTGCAGTAAGCCATGATAGTGCCTCCATCCTCTAGCCAGGGCAACAGAGCAAGACCAAGTCTCGAAAAACAAAACAAAACAAAACAAAAAAAGCAAAATGGTCTAGGGATGAACCGTGGAAGCTGAAGTCACTCTGTAGAAAACCATGCATGTCCCTGGCCAGGTGCAGGGGCTCATGTCTGTAATCCCAGCACTTTGGGAGGCTGAGGTGGGCGGAACACCAGAGGTCAGGAGTTCAAGACTAGCCTGGCCAACATGGGGAAACCGCATCTCTACTAAAACTACAAAAAATTAACTGGGCATGGTGGCAGGCGCCTGTAATCCCAGTTACTCGGGAAGCTGATGCAGGAGAATTGCTTGAGCCTAGGAGACAGAGGTTGTAGTGGGTCAAGATAGCGCCACTGCATTCCAGCCTGGGTGACAGAGCGGGACTCTATCTCATTTAAAAAAAAAAAAAAAAAAAAAATGCACGTGCCTGATAGATGACACCACAGAATTATATCCTTGTGAATCCTGTAACCCTGCATACACAGGTTTATGCTAAGGCATCAGAGTCCAAGAAAGCTGTTTTGCACCACAGGTGGTTGGCTAAGCATGGCATGCTGGCGCCTCATTCATCTGAAGACAGTTAGGAAGGAGGCTCTGGTCCCAAGGGCACAGTCTGTCCCTTCCTTTAATGGGACAGCTGAAACGCCAAAGAAGTCAATGGGGGGACATCTTCTATTAGGAAGTTGCTAGAGAGTTCTGCTACAATTCTCTTCAATGAGTTCACTATCTCTCAGCCTGCTCCCCAAAACGAGACAGTTTCAAAGAACATAAAACGCACCTGGCCAAGAACTGAGGCCTATGTTAGACAATACCATGTAGCTCAAGTTCCATACAGCAGGCTTGTAGGGATATTATAGTTATGACCAGGAACCTACTTGTAGCTAAAGTGACAATCAAAGGCATGAATTATTTCAAAGGTGCAAATCATCATCCGATTTTGGTAAATCTCTAATTTCACTCCTACTATTTCGAACCTCAAGGAGGGTAAAATATATAGAGATGTAGTATATCTTCTAAAATTACTTTTTCTATTCTACAGTCTCTGTGTTATTACAAAAAAATAAATAAGTCAGCCGGGCACAGGCTTGTAATCCCAACACTTTGGGAGGCCAAGGCGGGCGGATCACAAAGTCAGGAGATAGAGACCATCCTGGCTAACACGGTGAAACCTCATCTCTACTAAAAATACAAAGAAAAAAAAATTAGCCGGGCGTGGTGGCGGGCGCCTGTAGTCCCAGCTACTCGGGAGGCTGAGGCAGAAGAATGGTATGAACCCAGGAAGCGGAGCTTGCAGTGAGCCGAGATCCGCCACTGCACTCTGGCCTGGGCGACAGAGTGAGACTCCGTCTCAAAAATAAAATAAATAAATAAGTCTAACTCTCTCTCTCTCTCTCTCTCTCTCTCTCTATATATATATATATATATATATATATATATATGTGTGTGTGTGTGTGTATGCATACATATATATCTCTCTCTCTTCTAAACTTACTTTTTCTATTCAACATTCTCTGTGTTATTACAAAAAAATTAAGTCTAACAATTCAGATCCAAAAGTTTTTCTGCACTAAAAGTCTACCATGACCAAAAGACACTCATTCAACAAGTATTTCTTTGGAGATCCACTATAAACTTAGCACTGTGTTAAGTGCTGGGAAACAGATTAAAAACAAATATATACTGTCCCTGTTCTCATGAACCTAATTGACAGTCAAGGTTATAACTAACACAAGACTTAATCTGAGCCCAAGTCGAGTATAAAGTGTGAAATAACCAAATAACTGTGATTAAAGTATATCTGGAGGCAAATAATGCAGAGAAAACATTTATCAGGCACATTTTTCCACCATGAAAGGAAATGCTGTATACTTTGATCACAATATTTTTTTGGTCTGGCACCCTAGGTCCATATTTGAAAAGGAGATATACTACAGAAAACTAAAAGTCCAGAATATACCATATCTTACCTTCTGTTTGGGATCTAGAATTTCTAGACTAAAGACAAGGCTACAAAAAGCTAATCAAATATGACATTTACTAAGCACTTATCAAGCAACCTACCACCTTGAAGGTGGACTCTGGGATACAGAGGAGAATGAATCAGCTTTACCCCTGAAAGTACAGAAACCTAGACAGATAAAAACTAAATAATTATAATGCAAGGTAGAACAAGTTAAGGTCCCAAATGGGATTCAAGGGCTACAGCCACTCACTTACTGCCCTGTCTAAATTCCAGGATTTTCCAAGGCCCTAAAAGACATAAGGAGGACCATCCAAGCCTGAATGCCTGGACCCCTAAAATTATACAGGGCAAGAGAATAGTGGGGTTGGGGGGACTTTTGAAAGTTCCTCTGCACGTGTTGGAAATCAACTCTTAGATTACCATCTCACCTGCTTGTGTGGACAGAGGAATGTGTAATACAAGCATCTGATGATGAGGCTGGTGATAACCAGGTAATGCCCTAGGCTGAAGGGCAGGCCAAATCACTGCTGATTTATTCTTTGCTATCTGAAAAATCACTAGGCCATTTGTAAACCCCCAAGGGGGACTAAAATGACAAGCTTCAAATGACAGTTCTTACACCATGTCCTGAATAGGAGCAAACTGAGAAAGGTCCCAGGCCACACCACGCCTGGGAGTTCCAAAAGTGAGTATCTTATACTTTCAGAGACATGTCCCAAAAATCCAATTCATTCATCTCATCTAAGGAAACAAGTTCATTGGAAATGCATTATCGTATTTTTATCGCACTGCTGCTTGAATCTCCAAGTCAGTGAACTAGAAGAAAGAAATTTTTATTTTGTGGAGAAGATACAAGAAAACTTTGGGAAAAGAAAGGAGAGGATCCACTCCCCCTACCCCGCAAAAAAGGAGTCCTTTATAAAACAGCCCCTTGATGCTTGGCAGAAAACAATATACACCACATGCTCCGGAAAAATTCCCAGCAAAAAAAAAAAAAAAAAGATTTGAAATTTGAATAAATGTTCCACATACAAATACAGGCCTATAATCATCATTGTACATAAAATACATACCCTGCTTCCTGTCTTGAGCCAAGCAGTATCAAATTTGGGACGAGACATTCCATCTCACTGTACTTATACTTAGTGAACCATTCGCCAGAGTCTCTTTTTGAACAGTGGATGTTAGAGAACCCTCCATATAATTCTGTAATGTATAAGAAGAATTTAATCCTGTTCTAACATGCTTTTTTTTTTGGATATGGTGAAGTTTCAAGGAACACAGATGACCCAATGACAGCAAAGCCTGCTATAATGTGGAACTGGATAGGACTCAGATCACATTTGGATTTGGTGGCCAACACGGTATCACAGAAAAGTTCTTATGATGTGTGTATTCATAATTGCAGGTTTGTCTCCTGAGAAAAAGAATGAAAACATAAGTTCCAATGTGTCTGAATGCTCCCAGATCTTCGAATCACAGGCCAGAATTTCTTCCCTAACTTTTACCTTGGTCCCTGTTATAAGTTTATCCTCAAGGATAGGCATACACTGCTTAAATTTAACATGCAGAAATGGTGCAAAGGTCTGGGTCCTGCTGCTGCCGATAATGCCATCCTCAAGAAAAAGCCATCAATCGTTAGCAGCCCTGCAAATTGTTGAAAGCAGAAAGTCATTCGCTGTTATCGCGCTTCCTGATTTGCGAAGTGCCCCCTGCACGGTGGGATCACTCGCCTGGCTACCTGGAGTGCTAGAAAAGAAAAAAATGGCTTTCCCTTCTCCATCTCGCACAGGCTTATCTCTGAAAGTCATCTCAGGCGACCGACCCCCAGCACATTTGCTACCCATTGTAATGTTTTTTCAAGAGGCAGGAACAAGACCTCTCTGACTGCTCAGCTGCACAGAACTAGTGGGAAACATAATACTTTCGTAATAGGAGAAAGAATTTTTTTAAAGACACAAGGTAATATTAATGATTTGCACTCTTGGTTGAACAACTTCTGGGAAATAAAAATCTACTGTATTTTGGCAACAGTTCCAACAGGTGGTTGGAATTCTGGGCACTTGCCAAGCCACCAGGAGCTTCTATATGATTGGAAAGTTATTGTACAATATTGCACACTACAATTATAATGAGCTGCAAACAGATAGGTCAAATGAAAGAAATGAAATTAAAACCATGATAAACACACACAAATGGTAAGCCTGAAGTTACAGGCATCAAATGCGGTTTAATGGAACAGACAGATTAATAACGACAGGAACAATAGTTTCTTATTGAGTGTTTACTATGTTCCATGCACTATTCTAAGCATATTACATGTATTATTACTCATTTAGTCCCTATAATAGCAACCCTATGAGATTGAAATTGCTATCTCCATTTTACAAGTGAAGAACAGAAACAGAGAAGCTGAACAAGGTCTGGTAGCTAGTGTCAGAGTCACCAACTGAATTCAAACCAGAACCCTTATGTGTAACCTCGAAGCAATCCTCAGCTGGAAGTCAAGAGATGTGTGTCCCATCTCTGATTCGGTCATAACTGCATGACCTTGGGCAAATTGCTCAACCTCCCTGAATCTCTACTTTTTGTCTATACTACATAAGAGTTAAACTAGATTTTAAGATCACTTCCATAATCTTACTGCTCTTCTCTCCAGACAAAACTATCTGATACCAAATATTTGGAGTCAGTTGACCACCACGCTCTCCTCCCTGAGCAAACATACAACACACCTGCAGACATACATGTGCATGTACAGATGTAACAGCCCCAATCAGAGGTCTCTGTGCAGGAAAATCAGATGAGGAAAACTAAGGCCCAAAGAGGCTCAAGCCTCACCAACGCTCCCTACATTCTCACTTCATATTTTTCATCCAAGGGTGCTCATTTCTTAGCTTATTTTTAAAGAAACCTAAGATTTGTTTTGATATCTAATCCTTTTTGCCCTCTGTTATCCCTACTTGAGTTACTGCTTAGATACAGCTCAGTCTAAAATAAGTGCAGGAAAATACTACTCCACCTTTTAACCGTACTAAGCATTGAGGTACTTAAATTTTATCTTATCATAAAATACTGTTCTTTTTAAAAAACGTGTAACTCTATAATCTAAACACAAAAAATATTATACATTTCCACTCTGAATCAATAGAAGACTGCCCTACATTTACAGGTTTGCAACACTGCACTTGCATACTTAAAAATGCAGTTATCATAAAAAGTGTTGCTTAAAGGTAGCTTTTTCAATGCAGGGGTGAATTTTAATGACATATGCAGCATATAACAAATGGTGTTTTCAAGAAAAATGTAGTCTCTGTCAGTAAAGCAAAAGCATCTCAGTATTAGATACCCTCTGATTGGATTTTCAGATTGCTTCAGATATACAGACCTAGGAATAACTTTGGAAAATGGCCTTCCTAATCTTTGTAAAAACATAAAACATAATTTCTACTTAATCAAGTGTCATATGATTGTCACCAAATCTGAATCAATTGTTAAGGCCCACTACGAAGTCAAATCATTGCAATACAGGACACCTGCTCTTTTACCTATGCATCTTCAGTACTTCTACGCAATATCCCATAGGATTCTACAAACTAAACAAGCCACAATTTTAAATGGAGGAAATGGAGGCCAGTGGAAGGAGCAATTGTACACCTTCCCTTTGCTTTTCCCCACTTTGCTTTTTAATAAATGATAAATCTCAATATGAATTAATTAGCAGCCTGATAGCTCAATTAAGCCCTGTGTTACTATATACTCTGGGGCAATGCTTCAACATCAGTTAGCAGAGTTTGAATGTAACCTGAGCAAAAAATGTAAGCCAGAAGTTTTATTCTATCAATCCTTTGGGAGAAAAACTACAATTAAAGGGGGAAAAAGTTTCAATATCTACAGACTGTTAAATGATAAAAAGATCATAATGTTTTTTCCTGTACCAATAAATTATTTGGATTTGTATTATGCAAAAAAAAAACCCTTTGGTTCTTTCTAATTTGGCTTCAGTGATACTCATATCAAACACAATAGTAAAAGCAGAAAAAGAAAGAAAAGGGCCAGCAGCAGTGGCTCATGCCTATAATCCCAGCACTTTGGGAGGCTGAGGCAGGCGGATCACGAGGTCAGAAGATCGAGACCATTCTGGCCAACATGGTGAAACCCCATCTCTACTAAAAATACAAAAATTAGCTGGACGTGGTGGTGTGTGCCTGTAATCCCAGCTACTCAGGAGGCTGAGGCAGGAGAATCACTTGAACCAGGGAGCGGGAGGTTACAGTGAGCCGAGATCATGCCACTGCAACCTGGTGACAGAGCAAGACTCTGTTTCAAAAAAAGAAAAAAGAAAAAGAAAATACCTTGGGAAAAAAAGGTTCATTGGAAGAAACTTCCCATTTGAACATGACAAGAAACTCTGGGTGAACCAGCAAATGAACACAATGAACTTGGAATGCCTGAGCTATAAAACAAAGAGAGTAACATTTAGAGACTCCATACTTTGAATATACCACATCAACAGTAGTAACATTCCCTTCGGTTAAATAAATGTAAATTTTTTTCATTTATGCAACAAACACTGAGCACTTCCTGTGAGTCAGTCAGGCATGGTGCTGAGACTCTGAAGGTATAATGGTACGAGAGCTCAATGTCATTTTCCCAAGGAGGCCTTTCTTTCCCTCGATATTTAAAGCTGCAAAACTCTTCCTCATCCCCACTCTCACTTTGCATCCAAACTACCTGGTGAGCTTTTTAAAAACCTGGAACTTCGGCCAGCCAGGCACGGTGGCGCATGCCTGTAATCCCAGCATTTTGGGAGGCCAAGGCGGGCAGATCACTTGAGGTCAGGAGTTCAAGATCAGCCTGGCCAACATGACAAAACCTCACCTCTACTAAAAATATAAAAACTTAGCTGGGCATGGTGGTACATGCCTGTAATTCCAGCTACTCGGGAGGCTGAGGCAGGAGAATTGCTCGAACCTGGGAGGTGGGGGTTGCAGTGAGCCCAGATTGTGCCACTGCACTCCAGCCTGGGCAACAGAGCAAGACTCCTTCTCAAAAAATAAAAATAAATACAAACCTGGAACTTCATCCCTAATTGGCCTGGACTAAGGCCTGGCTTCTTCAGAAGCTCCCCAGGAGAGTCTACTGTACAGTTAAGGTTGAGATCCACAGCCTTAACCCCCTTCCATATGTTGCTTTACTTCACAACACCCAGCACCTTCTAATATATGCCAAAGTGTATACCATGAGCCTCAGCCTCCAGTCACTAGGCTGTGAGCATCTAGAGGGCAGGTATGTACGCCTTCTTCACTGTTGAATCCCCAGTGCCTGCACACCGTAGGCACTCAATAAGTATCTGTTGAGTAAATTAATGAAAAACCAACATGAATCCTTCCCTCAGGTTCTGTGCAATCTACTGGAGAGAGAAAAACAAACAGCTAACTGAATGGAAAACCACAGCTGGGTGTTAAAAGTTCTATATGAGCATATACCAGGAGAATCTGACCTTGTCTGAGGCATCAAGGAAGTGACTCTGAAAGAAGTCAGATGCAGCTGGGTGCTGGCATTCCAGAAAGTAGAAAGAAGGTGTATGGGGAAAGCGGGGAGAAGGAAGAGGAGTGTGGCTCTGCCCTGGGGCTGGGGATGAGGAGGCAGGCAGAGCTGGCCTGCCTTAGTAACATGTGAATTAACTATGAGACACCCCCAAGGCCCATTCAAGCAGGGTGGTGATCATATTTTCTATCAGTGGCACTGTGGATGATTTCTACCAATCCGTCAGGACGCTGAAATGTGTGCAGGAAGTGTGCCTGCTACACCTCTAAGCTAGGCCCACACTAGGAGTGTGAAATGCCCAACATACCTGCCAGGGCAACCACAGGGCAAGAGATGAGATGTCCCTTGTCCCCTCCTGGGCCCCTCCCTTCTCCAAACCCTAACATTCACATGCCACATCTTAGGCAGGCAGGGCCAGCCCTAGCCCTAGGCTAGCTCCTCTCTTCACCTGAGCCCATAGCCCAAGTCATTCTAGATACTAGTCCATCAAGAATAGCTCGCACTACAGGCCTACACCACAGGATCAGAAAACTTATCATTTCACCTAGGTTTAACACACCTAGGATATGCACTATGAAAACCCAGAAATCAGAGTTAGCAACAAATAGCAGAAATCAAATGCTAATCCAAAGGAGACGCTGTCTCTCTGGAGCCCTGGTGGAAATTGCTAAAGTTGGTAGACAAGTTTTCAAATGGACATCTTAAGACCACCGATATATTTTATTAACCATACGGTTTTCAAACAAGTTATAAAACACGTTACTTCTTTTTATACATTCTTAAACAAAGGACAGTGAACACAAATGATGTATCAGAGTCAATACTGTACCATGCTATAGTTCAACAAATATCCACAGAAGCTGTGCTTGGTGACAGGCAGGGCAGTAGGTGTTGGACTTGGAAGCACATTCATTCCTGAGGAGCGTGTAGAACACATTCTTGGGCATTGAGCCAGCTGTTCTTAAATTGCCATGGTTCTTTACTTCTTCTGGGCATTACAGTTTATAATTTCTTGGCCCACTTCCTTATATTTGGGTTACCAGCTGTCCTTTCTTCCCAGTACTATCTGCAAGAATCCCTCTTTCATTTTTAAATGTACTGCTTCTAATCTACTGTAGGTTGAGAAACCAGATTATCTAACAGGTTAGAATTGTCTCTCTAAAGTAAGATTAAATAAATTCTAGGTAAGAGACCCAAGTGATCCTCTATAAATCAATCATACTATTGTTTGTGAGTGTGTGGTCTTTATGACATCAGTTCCAGCTGTTCAAAAGCAGTACTGTGTTGTGGTTAAGGACACAGGTTCAAAAGTCAGAGGGCCTCAGTTCATCTGCTACGTGGATGCTCTTAGGCAAACCACTATGAAAGACTGTCTGCTTCAGTTTCTTCATCTGTAAAATGGAGATAAAAGGGGTATCTTCCCGCTAGGTGGACATAAAGATTAAAGAAGATACTTCCCATTATCCTGCACATAGGATGCCCTCAGATATAAGTTGCTGTTGCTGTTATCCTCGTCATCAACTGGGGTCAAATATGTGCATGCCAACAGGATATGGCTTCAACAGTGCCTGCCACAGCCAACTTCCCCTAACCACAGTCCTCTGTTCCAGGAAGCAACTTTTTTTTTTTTTTTTTTTTTTTGCAAAAGGATGACCACCAATTAAATCGAGAGTGGCAATGTGACAGGGCAGTCGTTTCACTGACCGGGTCACCACCATACCCAAGACGTAGGCTAATATGAATGGCTCTCCCCAGCAGGAGCAATGCTTACTGGTAAAGTCAATCCGACTGGTCTCCTCCAGGCCCTGGATGAGAGAATTCAGAGACTGGCCAGTGGTTGAAAGACACACACAGGGCCAGAGACACACACAGAGCTAGCCAAGCAAGACATGAAGGCAAAGAGTAGGGACAAAGGAGCTTGGCCCAGGTATTGTGGTGGGTCCTGGGAACTTACTAGAGCAGTTTCAGTTCAGTTTCTGTCCCATGTCCCCTCACAATAAATCCCAAAACTTAAGGTAGCCCAAGTGATTTTCTGCTCTTTGCAACCTAAGGGCCTACTGAATCGGCCGAGGGAGACTACCCAGTAGCTGAGCTCCACTCATACAAGGTGTCCCTCCAAATGTTACCCTCAACTGTTGAGGGCTTAAAAGTCAACTGGAGGCCGGGTGCAGAGGCTCACACCTGTAATCCCAGCACATTGGGAGGCTGAGGCTGGTGGATCACGAGGTCAGGAGATCGAGACCATCCTGGCTAACATGGTAAAACCATGTATTCTATTCAAAATACAAAAATTAGCTGGGCATGGTGGCATGCACTTGTAGTCCCAGCTACTCGGGAGGCTGAGGCAAGAGAATCGCTTGAACCTGGGAGGCAGAGGTTGCAGTGAGTTGAGATCGTGCCACTGCACTCCAGCCTGGCAACAGAGCGAGACACCGTCTCAAAAAAAAAAAAAGTCAACTGCAAAAGAGATCACTTGCATTAATAGAGCAGTCAACCAGGGAACCTGAAGGCCATGGAGTCAAGGAAGGGTCTGACTGCCCCAGGGATCCCCCTCAACTGCTTCCGCCCCTACCCCACAACACATGCAAGCCCCAGCTTGAAGACCCCTATAGGTCTTTATAGAAACAACGGCTGGACTTCCAGGGCACCTACCACAATTTCCTGAGGACTTAAGTATCAAAGTAGAGATAAGTTATTGCTGTGGCTTAGTTAGGAAAAGCTAAGTTTCGAAACTAAATGAACCTCTGTAGTTGATTAGAAAATAGCAGGAAGATGAGTTTAATAATACCACCGCCCTGTAGAGCACATTAACCTTTACAAGGTACAGTCTCACACACTCCACCTCATTTGATCTTAACAACCCTATGGGACCAGTATTATGATCTCCATTTCCAGATGTGGAAACTGAGGCTGAGAAGTTAAAAACCTAGTCCAGGAATTTTTGGGGATCAGCTACTGTTTCGGTGCAGGGCCGCAGGCTCTCCCTTCTAAAGGGCTTCACGGAAGACAAAAGGGTACACAAAAAGAGGCTGTGCATCCTCACAAATTTCTCCTTTTCTGTCTGTTTTTAAATCACTTCGAATAGTGCCTCCTTTACATTTAAAATCCCAGGCCTTACTTAGATGCTCAGAGGTCAAAGCGACCTGTCCAAACTTACCTCCTATGGTCCATGGAGTCAGCAACCAAAGAGAATATGGAAACAAATGCCTTGATAAACTGAATACAATTAGCTAGAAGAGTAACAGCTACCTAGTAAGGCCTGCACATTCTGAAATCCCAGGCAAGGGGATGTGCACAGCGCTTGGAGAGAAGTCTAGGGATGTCTGCTCAGTAAGAGACTAGGGAGGATTCTGGCTGGAGAAAAACAAAACTTCAAAGGGAAGAGAGCAGTGGAGCTTCAAAGGCCCCCTGGCAGGACCAATTAACACCTACAAATGTTTATCTAGGCAGTCATGTAATGATGGCTACTTCACTAAATGGGTGTTCACCTTAAAAACAGCTACAGCCCAGAATGGGATTGGAGTGGGGAGTTAGCGGGGACAGGACAGGAAGTTCTGTATTGTGTTTTGAGAGAGAGACCCTAGTCAAGAGGAAAACACTCAACAAGGTGAAACTCATCACAGACTATTTCTAATGAGAAAAAAAAAAAAAGCAAGTTAAATATGTAAGAAGGCTGGGTGCTGTAGCTCACGCCTGTAATCCATCTGAGGTCAGGAGTTAGCCAGGCATGGTGGTGGGTGCCTGTAATCCCATCTACTCTGGAGGCTGAGGCAAGAGAATATCTTGAACTCAGGAAGGGAAGGTTGCGGTAAGCCAATATCGCACCACTGCACTCCAGCCTGGGTGACAGAGTGAGACTCTGTCTCAAAATCATAATAAATAAGTAAAATATATGTAAGAAAATGTAAATGGTTAGACAAACTCTGGTCCAACCATGGGTTAGGAAAAAAAAAATCACACCTTAAAAATCCTATTTTCAAAACAATTTAGCAGAACAGAAAAATGTCCTTGGATAATGTTAAGAAGAAAACAACATCCAAAAATACATTTGAAGTCTGACGACTTTAGAAAACTGACAGACTAGAATGGTAAGGTGAACGGGTAGGAGTTTGTTTTGTTTGCCGAAGTAGCCCCAGCTGCAACACATATGTGTCTGGAACAAACAAGACACTTAAGAAAAATGTGTTGAATTCATTATTTACTCATCATTAATTAAATAATAACCTATCTATCCAGGGTACTTGGATATGCAGAGACAGAGCTATGTAAACATACAGGTATATATATGTGCTAGAATAGACTGACTACATCAAAGTTTATCAACAGTGGCTAACACTTAGAATTAGGGAAGAAATTTAATTACGTATTCCAATCTTCTGTATTTTCCCAATCTTCCACAAAGGCTATGCATACTTTTTCTTTCTTTCTTTCTTTCTTTCTTTGAAAGACAAGGTCAGCCGGCTCGGTGGCTCATGCCTGTAATCTCAGCACTTTGGGAGGCCGAGGTGGCCGGATCACCTGAGGTCGGGAGTTCAAGACCAGCCTGACCACATGGAGAAACCCCATCTCTACTAAAAATACAAAATTAGCCGGGTGTGGTGGCACATGCCTCTAATCCTAGCTACCCGGGAGGCTGAGGCAGTAGAATCACTTGAAGCCGGGAGGAAGACGTTGTGGTGAGCCGAGATCGTGCCATTGCACTCTAGCCTGCGCAACAAGAGGGAAACCGTCTCAAAGAAAAGTAAAAAAGGAAAGGAAAGGAAGAAAGAGAGAGAGAGAGAGAGAGAGAGAAAGAGAGAGAGAGAGAAAGAAAGAAAGAAAGAAAGAAAGAAAGAAAGAAAGAAAGAAAGAAAGAAAGAAAGAAAGAAAGAAAGAGGTCTTGCTCTATTGTCCAGGGTGGAGTGCAGTGGTGCCATCATCGGTCACCACAGCCTCAATGTCCCAGACTCAAGCAATCCTCCCACCTCAGTCACCCAAGCAGCTGGGACTACAGGTGTGCACCACCATGCCCAGCTAATTTGTTGATCTTTAGTAAAGATAAGATCTCACTGTGTTACCCAGGCTAGTATGATCTAGAACTTCTGGGCTCAAGCAATCCTCCCGCCTTGGCCTCCCAAAGTGCTGGGATTACCGGTATGAGCCACTGTGCTCAGCCTGTGTATAACGTTTATCATTTTTTAAGCACTGTTTTTCTTTTAAAGAGCCTTAGGTCCTGGAGGTGCTGGGTGTGGTATGTTCCAGAACCAGAATATTCCCATAGGCCTTTCATTTCTATTCTATTGGATCACAATATCTACCTAGGGCAGCAGTCACTCTGATCCCCATCCACCTGCAGTGACATCTCCAGGGTTCACTTTCACTTAGAATCACAGAGGGACACCCTGCAGGATGCTAGCAGTAGGGGAAAGGTCATGCAGACAGATGGCTAATCAGCTTCCTCACTTTTCTCAGAAGAACCCTAGGAGAGAATTACAAGCAGAAGCTACACAGAAACAATTCCAATGCCCCTTGAACAGAAGAATTCAAGGAGTTCAGTGCTTAAATGTCAGATTTAGGGGCCATCTTTATGACATCTCTGAGCCAAACTTTTTCCTCGGGAAACATGTTCATAAAGTAAAGCAATGGGAAAAAGATCCATATACAAACATCTGACTCACGCTTCCCTTGTTAAAAGTTAATATGTAACAGGTAGAAACTGTTTGATTCTTTAAGGTGGTAACATTTTGTAGAAGAGAACGGACTTTGGAATCTAAGTACCCTGGTAGGAACCCTGTCATTTACTCACTAGATGTGACATTGAGCTTGTTACTTTACTCTCTCAGGGGCCTACATTCTAATCTGTAAAATGGGGCTATAACCTAACTCATGCTGTTGTTGAAAGGTTATATGAACTAATAAGGGTAAATTCAAATAACAGGTACTTATCAAATCTTCTAGTGTGGAGGGAATCCCTGTTTATTACAGGAACCTGGTCAAGGTGGAAGAGCTTTTAAATAAAAACAATTACAGGTTGAATATATGTTATCCGAAATGAATGTTGGTTATCTCTTATCTAAAGAAAGTTAATTCCACACAACCTGAAGCATGTACATGTTCCATGCAGGGGGTCGGCACACCTGTTCTGATGACGTGGCCACTGCATACGACATTCACATCATGACCGAGAAAAAAAAAATGCACTATTTTTTTCTTCCAGAGCATGAAGGAAGCGCTAGGTAATTATTACATGGCAATAGCTACTTCTCCAACACCTTGTTCAGAAAATACCTTGTTTCAGATACACAATTTAGGCTGAGAAGGACTTGGCCTAAAATGCTTGAAATGCTTGAGACCAAAAGTGTTTCAAATCTTGGATTCTTTTAAACTTTTGAGATATCTGCATTGTATACTTAAGAGTTGGACATCCCTACTTCAAAAATACGAAATCCAAAATGCTCATGTCAGTGGTCAAAAGTTTCAGATTTTGGAGCATTTTGGACCTTTCGATTAGGGAAGCTCAACCTGTAGTTATTAACCTCATGGAAACATAAGCTTCCGTGTTCGTGTTTGAACATGAAACATGCCCAGGAGCCTGCAGAAGCCAATGGCCACTTTGTCTCACCTGGTTCATTCTGAATACGCAGTGCTACAAAGCCAATGCAGTGAGGTAGCAATGAATGTTCTTTTCTCGGTAAAAAGAACAGAGAACTTGGGCCAGAAAACCTGGGTTTTAGCCTCAGTTCAGCCACTTACAGGCTGTGTAACCTCAGGCGAGCCACCTTACCACTGTTTGCCTCCGTTTACACATCAGCAACATAGCCTGAGAAGATACCTTCAAGACGGTTGTGAGCAAAGCAGCCAGGCCCTACCAAGCACAACTTCTGCTGTGACACTGGCATATTAAAGGTCATTATTGGCAGGTGTTTCTATCACTGTGTTCTGGGAAGGCAGATCCTCAAGCCTTCTGACAGAAAGAACTAACACCACCTGCAGGTGTAGCATCTCCCCTTTTGCCATCCAAAGCTGCCATCACAGTTGGGGGACCAAAGGTGGCCTCCAATAGGCAGGACCTGCCCAAACCTTAGTAGCAAGCCATTATTTGTAGAGTAAAATCCTGCAGGCCCCTAGCTTAGGTCACAGACTCCACGGAAACCTGCCTTTGCTAGGCCAAATCCGGTAATAATACAAATGTCCCTAAAAGTAGCAAATAACACCCCAACCTTTACTCAGGGATTCCTTGTGATTGAGGTTCTCAGGTGCTCTCCAGAAAGCAGGTTTAGAAAGAGGTGAGAAAGGAAGGAGAGGAGAGAACCAGAATCTCAGTGTCAGAAGACAAACTTGCCAACTTCATAATTTTCCATAGGGCTGGCTCTACCTTATTTTTTAACTGTGTTAATTGGGTTTATTTTAGAAATGCTTTTGTGCTATTGTACAACTGTGGGGAGAAAGGCGGTAATGTTTTACATTTAAAACCTGAGAATCGCAATTCCCACCTGTCATTTTGGAGAAGGAAAACATTCATCTAAGGTTGACTGCTGGATCATGAACTTGCTCAAGGTGTCTGTTAATACAGTTTGGGATAATGAGGAAGAAAAGAAAAAAGCATTTAGCATTTTTACTTGCCTTGCACATATTTTCTTTTTGCTGTAAGTGCATGTAATTCAACTTATTATTCAGTCAATGCACGGTCTATTCCCTAAACCCCTTAGGGCCAAATTGAAAGGTTCAAAAAACTCTTACTTAGACTAAACAGCTCCACAGACCTACCCAACTAAACAAACAGGCAAAATGTAAACTCCCAGAGCAACAGTTTGTAAGTCTGAGGATGCCCTCAGTGGGAGGTGTGTGTCAGTCCCTGAAACCATATGACAAATTGTGTACGTGCTTTTATTTATTCGCTTATCATTTATTTTTGCAAAAGTTGTCCTCCAAGTTTTCATCAGATTACTGGAGAATTCTAAGAGAAATCCCATAAGAAACACCATTAATAAGGATCTCCTCGTGGCTGGTGAACTTTCAAGGGTGCCTGAGAGTAGAAATGAAAGACTGCAGATCAAGGCAAAATTCAGGGGGCCTGCATTCTAGTGCTACCCTTGTCACTAAACAGTTTTCTTGCCTTAAGTAAATCCCTGAAACATTCTGTCCCTCAGTTTCTACATTTGTAAAAATCAGGATGTTGGAAGTTGAATTATCACTTACCTCCAAGACACTTAAAGATACCAGGATGGTGAGGTACAATGTTAGCAAACACAGAAAAAGGAAAATATCAAAAAGAATTGCACACAATCTTGCCTGTTCCCAGAGAAGCTTTAAATATTCACCCTTGCTTTCCTTGGAGGGGGTCAAAGACAGAAGCCACCTCTCCTTTCCCTCTCTTTCTTCTATTTCAAACAGCTGAATCTAAAGTTTCACAATAATGCCCTTTGTCAGGATCCGAACTAAGAAGTTCATGTAAAAATACAATAATTCTATAAGGAGGCATAAGCAGCTGAAAGAACATAAAATACAAAGCATTTCTCTAAAGCATCATTACAACTCATCTAATTACTGCAGTGACTTACTTTAGCTGGCATTATCCACATGTGTTAAAATATATAACTGATAAAAATAATTACAGACATCACAAAAATTGATATTTTAATACAATCCTGGATATCTGGGTCAAAAAATGACAAAAGAAATTTATTTTCTCTCTTTTACAAGAGAAAAGTATTTTCTTTCATTCCTTGTAGCTAGCTCTTCTATACCTTTGTAATCAACGTCTAATTTTCGCAAAGGCACAGGTGAGACAGAAGTCATTGCTCATTCAGCACTAAATTCTTTACCGACACATAATATTCTATTTCACCAAAAGCAACCTTTTTTTGGTTGATACATTTGTACATACTCTATATTTGTATATACTGTAACTTGACCATAATACCATACATTTTCAATCTAGTCATCAGACCCCATTAAGTTTACTCCAAAGGAAACTTACAGGTGATTGCTTGAGGGAGCAAACTAAATGGAAGTTTTTTTTTCCATGGACACTTGCTAATAAGCTAGATGAAAATTGATTGTTTTTACAAGCCATTACCAAATGAGTGCTTACGGCACCCCTGAAGCAGTCTAAAACCCACTCTACAGAACCCAAACTCATGCTCAAAGTGACTAATCAAAAGTCACAACATGAGTGAGTATGAGCAGCCAGACTTACACAGATCACATCTACAGACCTAACTTCAATATCATCTCCGCCTAAAGCACTGGAGAGATTGGCCTATCTTGACTTGAGGAGTTCTGCATCTCACATATGTAAGGCTATCTTCCAGAAAGCATCAATATAAGTAACACAGTAGTTGCTCTCATGCCAGAGCACAACACACGTTGCTTGCTCCGCTAGCGTATCTCCAAATTTAAGAGTTCTTGCTTCATCTTCATGTGTTCCAAAATCAAGCATAAAAGGCAATAAAGTTTGTAAGCACCATTTCTCAAAGACAAATAATTCTGCTAACCCACTGAGAGTAATGAGTCAAAACTCCAGGTGTAGCAGGCGAGTGAATGTAAACCTTTTGCAGCACCATCCCGGGCTATCACGCAAGTTTAGGGCTGGAAGGTATGCAAAAGGGGAACATAATGAAAATCCAGAAGTGTCCCTGCCAAAGAGATCCCTGCTTGGGAGAAAGAGCAAACTTGCTTTTCTACTAAATGCCACTTTTCTGATCACACCCAATCCTGAGGTCCTGACCCCTTGTGGTCTTTAAACATAAACCAAAGTGTGTGTGTCATATTTCTTGGCCTGATCACAAAGAGGTCAAAAATTAGTTAAATTTAGTAAAAATTAAAGTTTTAAAGAAACCAACCCCTCCCTCCATTGCTGATCTCTGGAAAATGCTTCCATTCCGCAGAAAATGTAGAAATGTAATATTTATTTTGGGAATAAAAGAGTAAGAAAGATATTGTTCACTTGGATTAAGGGTATTTTCCAATATATATAATTCAAATTTCCTAAGCTGAAATCTCAGCTTTAGCCCTTTTAGAAGGATGAAGAACAGAATCCTTCCACAGAATTCTGTGAGACTGTTTTAGAAGACACTGAAAGGTTAGACTTCATCTCAAGTTACTCCACCATAAACCAGACAAAGAAATTCCTGAAAGGCTATAAGCATTTTTTTCTTACAAGCACCCACAGGAATAGGTCAATGTAAATGTCGTATAAACAAAGCAGTTCATTACCAACCATAGTTTAAATGTCTTTTATGAGAAAACTGTAATCCATTGCAATTGCACATTCACACATAACTGCCCCTGGATGAGAGGAAAATATGGATTCATAATTGATCTTAGTCTCCGGCTTTTCTTATGCCTGAAAAGCAAAAGGTATTGAGGGTTGGAAAGCTGAATCTGAGTGCTTGATACTTTCTCCTTCACTCTCTATGATCAAGTCTTGGAGGACTTTAATTTCCCTTCCAATCACTCCTATAGAGGCCCTAGTGTCTGAAAAAAATGCACAGACAACAATCAAACCTTTCATTTCAAGGCCAGTTTCCCACCATACCCCTTCCTGTTCCAATCAGGTTTGCGAAGCATTTCCCCTATTCTGCATTTCATGAATCAATTGCAAAATCTGCCAACCTCTGCCAGTTCCTCTTGTACTCAGCTGAGAGGTTCCCCTTCCTTCCCTGGGTAGCACAAGGCTGCTCTGGTTTTTAACTGGCGTAACGTGGAAATGCACTGTAGGAACTCACTAACTCTTTCAGAGCCAGATACAAGTGAGAGTCTGGGCGGCAACCCCACCTACTAGGAAACTGGCTCACCAAGCTCAGGGTAAAGCAGATTTGTGGAATCTAGCTTTGACTCCAAATCCCCTGTCAGTTACTGTCACTGGGAAGGAAAAAGGAAGACTGAAAAGGTCTACAAAGTAACCAATTCAGTTACTTAGCAACTGGACAAAACTTGCCTCACTACAGAGGGTAGGGAGGCATCTCACACCCATTCAAAGAGTAACTGTCTACAATTTATATGCAAATAGATAAAGACAAAAGGGAACGGGAAATCTAAATTAGCAACTGGAGTTTAGACAGTGGGACTGAGGCCCAGATTTAAAAAAAAAAAAAAAAAAAAAAAACCGTTTATCCTAGGAAAGAGACACGACATGTACAGAAATGAACGAATGAATGAATGAATGCATGCATGCAAAGCCACACGCCCAACAAGTTTACAGTCTCCCTTCGTAAAAGTCAATGCCATGGGGGAGAGAGGAAAGGGCCACACAAAGTTGGATAAAATTTAAACACTTCTACTGCTAACATGAATTACAGGGTTACAGAAAATGTGAAGTTGGGAAAACTCCTGGGAAAGTAGGTACCCCCGCTCATGAGAAAAGCAAACAAAAGCAGCACTCTGGTGGAAGGTCTCTGGACTTTGGGTAGATCACAGCCTCTCCGGGTCTCTAGACACCCTCAGAAACACCACAGCACCCATGCCTGAAGTGCAGTTACTAAACTTGGATCAAACCACGACTCTTAACAGGAGACACGCCGCCCTGCAGGTTTCCTAAGCAAGAGGGAGATACGGTCACCTACTTGGCTCGGGAAGGTGCTCCAGGCTTTTCGGTTTGCCCGAGGAGCTCCAACTCTCTGTCCCCGGCCTCTAGCTGCACACCTGAGCCGGATTTGCTCAGTTCCAGGCTCAAAGGGGGAAGAGGACTGAGGGCTCATCCGCCTCCACCCCATCCCCCAACTCCACACCTGGACCAAGGCCGGTAGGGCCCAAGGCTGACTCCCAAAGACACGCCAGCCCAGACACTTACTTCTCATACTCGGTGTTGTCTCTGTCACAGCGAGAATCCTTGTGCTTTTGCCAGTCTTTGCCATGCTTGCAGGTGGTGAGGAGCACAACGTCCTCCCCGTTATGGACGTGATATAAGGCATTCCTGGTGTCTGACCCTATCCCTGTCAGGTACCTCTTCCCCTTGAATACCAGCATGTACTTCCTGAGAGGAGGGATGGTGTTGAACTTCAAAAACCCCCTCTCCCCTCCTGTCCTGGGATGATCCTTAGAAAATAGGGGAATAGAAACATCAAAGTTGGGTCGGAAGTTTTCAGTACTGATGCTGGCTTTGGCCAGCATCGCCTGGCCGATGTCAAACCCCACGTCCTCGGTGTAGTCAGGCCAAGTGCCGGAATATAAATTAAAAATTAAATGATTCCTACCATTGTTCCACAAGTGGAGACTCTGCACTTTGGATCTCAAATTGTGCACATACTGAGGTGACAACTGGTCTCTGTCTAAAGTATCCAGACTCAGGACAAAGAGGCACGCCTGGCTGGGGTCCGAGGTGTAGAACCTGGAGCCCTCGATGGCCGCTAGAATGTTTTGGTAACTTTCGGCGATTTTCTCCCCTTTTTGCTGCGGGTATACGTAGACTTTGAAGCCGTTTTTCTTGCAAAGGGTGAAATCGAAGCAGGACTCCATGCGGCACTTCTTGCCTTTGTAGATGCTCGAGTTGGCATCTCGCTTCTGCCGGGGGGAAATGTGCACGCTAGAATCCTCGTTTTCCAATTGATCCCAAGGAACGAAGGGGCGCAGAGCGTCCGGGAAGCGGGGCCAGAAATGATCCGGACTGGGGTGGTGCAAGCCATTCCGACCGCTGTGCTCTTCTCTCCGGCTGTGGCTCCTCGATGCCCTAAACTGCAAGCCTCCGAAATAAAACAAAAGGGCGAGACAAGAGCCAGCTGAGAGCAGGATGAAATAGCGTTTTTTGGCCTGCATGTGTCCTGCCTGGGTCAAGAGGATTGTAAATAAACACAAGAATCACCCAAGTTTCCCAATCAACACTTTCAGCTCCAGTCCGCCATCTTCCCGCCTGTAAAGACTTCAAACTCTCCGCTCCCACCTTCTCTGGATGCCTTTCCCCAAGCCGTGGACTGATCCAGCGCATGTGGGCGATTTCTTTAACTTTCTCCCCTTCGGTCTTTCATCTTTGGGTTGCACAATGCACGGGAGAGAGCGGGGCTGAATATCTCGCACCCAGGGCGGGCGAGCAGCGGACTGTAATTTTCTTGCATGCAACAAGACGGAGGAAAAGAAAGAGAGAGGGGAGAAAAAAAAAAGCTCCCGATACCCAATCAATGGCAAGACGAAGTGATTGCCTTGCCTCTCGGATTCCTCTCGGCAGCGTGGAAAATGAGCCCCGGGAAGGCAACTTCAACTCATCCACCACTCTCCGTGCAGAGCACTCCGGTTCCAACAAGTCAGCCGATCCCGGGTTCAGCCGGCTAGTGCATCTTGCAGCTGGGGCGCCGTAACCTCACAAATCCCTGCATCTCTCTTTATTCCCTTCTGCAGCGGCTCCAAGACTCCGGCGGTGTTTACTCCTGCGCTCGCGGGGCCGGCCCCCGGGACGCGCGGCGGCCCGGCTGGAGGCGGCGGTGGCGGCGGCGCTGGGTGGCGGCGGCGGCGCGTCCTCCCCACGGGCAGTGCCGGCCCAGAGCGGCGCTTCGCAGGCCCCCGCGCGACCGCTGCCGACCGCCGCGTTCGGTCGCCGAATGTTACCCGGTTCTGAATGTTACACTTACACATTCCATTCCCGACACGACAGCTCTGACCTCATCCATCCACGCAGCCCTCGCTGCCATTGGCCGAGCGTCACGTCCGGGGGGGGCGGTGCTTCCGCTGCGCCCATTCATAACCCCCGGCCGCGGGCCGAGGCGCCGGCGCGGCGTTGGGGGCGCTGGGGGCGCGGAGAGCCGAGGTTGCCAGGTTGCGTGCGGCCGGCGGGCTGCGGGGCAGGTGGAGCGCGGGGCGGCCCGGTGCGAGCCCCACGGCCCCTCGGCGCGCCCAGGCCCGGATCTAGGCCTGCGCCGTGCCGGGGATTAGAGGCGCCTGCGGAAACGCGGCGGCCGGGGAAGGAGGCACCGGCAGGGGCCCCGTGCCGCGCGGCCCCGGGCGCCCTGGAGAATCCAGTCTCCTGGGCTGCCTGCCGGAACGCCTCGAGAAAGATGCTTTGAAAGAGGGAAGCATGGAGGAAAGGAAGACTTCATAGAAAGCGACAGCCGATCCGAAAGCTGCCTCTCCCAGCACTCCTTCCACAATCCAAGATCCAATATTTCAATTCTCTGCTAAGTATTAAAACAGTATCCCGTTACTCCTCCCCTACATAGCACATCTTTTTTTAAAACCAAGGAAACACCCTAAACCCCAACAATAAAGAGGAATTATTACAATCAAGAGGAATTGTTGCAATTCTTCATGCCTGCCTCTGTGCTAAGAGTATAAGACAGCTATCCTAAATCCTCATTATCTACTTAGGCAGCCTTGCCTGAACCCCCTCTGTCTATTATGAAGAAGGCTTCCAAGAGATCTGTTCACAGAAAAAAAAGAAATTTTCTAATGGCTGCAGAGAAACCAGTTAATTTAAGCTTGCCCCAGCCCTCAAAGTGATGTTATTCTCTTGGTGGTGGTGGTGGTGGTGGTGGTGGCGGCGGTTTTCAAGATATCTCTTAAGGACATAAGACTGGTAGAACTGCCAACTGTCCCAGCTATAGAAGGGAAACTTGCATCAGGAAAACGACCTTATTTACAATTAGTGCCAAACAGTTGGTCCTTCCCTCATTGACCTCCCACTCCTTGGCCCAAGCTCCTGCCACCCCCAATGGAAGAACTTCCTTGGATAACTCAGGTAACCGACTAGCAGTCCCACTAAAGATCTTCCAGGTCCACAAAAGATGTACTAGGCTCGCAAACAGTATCTCTGGTCAAAGTCAAACTGCCTGGTCTCAAATCCCGAACACTGCTTTACAAAGAACACCTCCCACCCTCTGGCCTAGCTAAAGTCTCAGGGCTCAGGCAAGCTGGACAGTTGCCTAGGGCAGCCGGCTGTTTAGTGATTGTTTATTATGGGAGTGACTGAAAGCTAGGAGCAGACACTTCCCGGCTTCCCTCAGGCTGCAAAAACTCCAGCGGGGTGTGGATGAAGGGCAGGGTTATAACAAGGCAGTGTGAAATGATACAGTGTGGAAAGTTTCAGACTTCTGTTGTTTCAGATTTGTTTTAATAAAGCGGGGAAGGGGCATGGGTAGGACATTACTGTACATTCCTGAAGCCTCTCCCTATTTCTGACCTGCCAAAGATGAGACAGCTTTTCCAGATTTGACTTGTACGCCCTGCACAATGTAGAGAGGCCTGGGATAGGAATGAGGATTCAGTCATCTTCCAAATACAGTGATAATGATGCAGATAAAGGCAGTGATTGAAACCACATGTGACCCAAAGCTCCCCCCAGCCCAAGTTGCTAAGAACAACCGTTCAAGGCAGGAGGCCTTCTCTTCTGATCAGGGTGCAGATTATCTCAGCCCTGTGAAGTGGGGCTGTGGGACTGGAGGCTCTCTCTCTCCCTCTCTCTCTCTCTCCATATATATGTGTGTGTGTGTGTGTGTGTGTGTGTGTGTGTGTGTGTGTATATATATATATATATATATTTTTTTTTTTTTTTAAAACAGAGCCTCACCCTGTCGCCCAGGCTGGAGTGCAGTGGCAGGATCTTGGCTCACTAGAACCTCCGCCTCCCAGGTTCAAGTGATTCACCTCCCTCAGCCTCCGGAGTAGCTGGGATTACAGGCGTGCACCACCAGCCCTGGCTAATTTTTTGTACTTTTGGTAGAGATGGGGTTTTTGCCATATTGGCCAGGCAGGTCTCAAATTCCTGACCTCAAGTGATCTGCCCACCTTGGCCTCCCAAAGTGCTGGGATTACAGCATGAGCCACCTAGCCAGGCCCCTCTATATCTTACCAGTTGTTTCGCACGACCTTAGCGGGGGTTAGTTACCCTCCTTGCTTTTTTGTGTTCTGTTTATGTTTTGGCATGTGCTTCCTGCCTTTCTTGCCTAATTATGGCTAATTTCCTTATCCCAGGCCCCAGTGTTACCCATCTCTACCTGTACATTCCAAAGTATTGCGTACTGTGAGAAAAACTTTGGTACTGACAATTAGAGAAAACTTGTATTCAGACCCCAGATCTGCCATTTACTAGTGCCTTGGGCATGTGGCTTAATTTCAGTGGACCTCCAGTTTCTCATCTGAAAAGTCAGGATAATAATATCTTTCTTGCTAGCATTTATTTTATTTTATTTTATTTTATTTTATTTTATTTTATTTTGTTTATTTTTTTTTTAGCAGAGTCTTGTTCTGTCACCCAGGCTGGAAGGTGCTGCAGTGTGGTCTCAGCTTACTACAACCTCTGCCTCCCGGGTTCAAGTGATTCTCCTGCCTCAGTCTCCCAAATTGCTGGGATTACAGGCAACCGCCACCATGCACGGCTAATTTTTGTATTTTTAGTAGAGACGGGTTTTGCCACGTTGGCCATGGCTGGTCTCGAACTCCTGACCTCAAGTGATCTGTCCGCCTCAGCCTCCCAAAGTGCTAGGATTACAGGCGTGAGCCGCTGCACCTGGCCTCAATTTGTAAACTGTAAATTGCTGTACATGTGTAACAACATTAGCCTAAGTTCTACTTTTCAAAATCCAACTGGAATCTTAAAAGTAGCCCCTGCAATGGCATCATCATTTTGTCTCCTCTGTTTTATTTTTTCCTAACCCTTATTAGCTGAAATCTCCTCTATTTCTTTGCTTGTTAACTGTTTCTTCACGGTAAGGAAGCTCCTGAGAGGAGGAGCACTCACTCCTTTATCCCAAATGCCAAGGCCAGTACCTGGCACTTAGGTGGAGCTCAATCACTGATTCAAATGAATGAATGACTCACTAAAATTCAGCTTCACCACAGCACTTGTACAAACTTCAGAAGAAAGAGCTCATAAGTACAGGCAACAAAAGCAAAAGTAAAGAAGTGGAATACATCAAACTAACAATCTTCTGCAGTCAGTAAAGGAAACAATCAACAAATGAAAAGGCAGCTAACAGAAGGAAAGGAAATGTTTGCAAACCAAACATCTGATATAAGGTTAATATCCAAAATATACAAAGAACTCACACAACTCAATAGCAAAAAAAAAAAAAAAAAAAAAAAAAATTCCAAATGGGCAAAGGACCTAAATAGACATTTTTCAAAAAAGACATTCAAATGGCCAATGGATATATGAAAAGGTGTTCAACATCGTTAATTATCAGGGGAACACAAATTAAAACCACCGTGAGATACTACCTCACACCTATTAGAATGGCTATTGTCAGAAAGGCAAAAGATAACAAGTGTTTGGGACAATATGAAGAAAAGAGAACCCTTGCACAGTGTTGGTTGGTGGGATTGTAAATTCATATGGCCATTGTAGAAAATGATAGGGAAATTCTCAAAAAATTAAAAGTATAATTACCATATCATCCAGCAATCTTACTTCTGGGTATATATCCAAAGGAAATGAAATCAACATGTTAAAGAGATATCTGCACTCCCATGTTCACTACAGTGTTATTCACGACAACCAGTACATGGCAACAACCTAAACGTCTGTTGACTGATGAATGAACAAAGAAAATGTGGTACATATATGCAATGGGATATTATTCAGCCATAAGAAGCAGGAAATCCTACCATCTGAGACAACAGGGATGAACCTTATGCTGAATGGAAGAAGCAAGATACTGAAAGACAAATACTGCACTTCTGTGTGAATCTGATCTATATGTGGAACCTAAAAAAGTCGAACTCACAGAAGCAGAGAGTGTAATGGTGGTTGCCATGGTCTGGGACAATCGGGAGATGTTAGTCAAAGAATATAAGCATTCAGTTATAAGATGAGTAAGTTCTGGGGATCTAACATACGGCATGGTGACTGTGGTTAATAATGCTGTACTGTATACTTGGAATTTGCTAAGACAGTAGATCTGAAGTACTCTCACCACACACACACACACAGATAACTATGTGCCATGACAAATGGGTTAATTAGCTTGATAATAGTAATCATTTCACAATGTATACATCCATCAAATCATGTTGAACATCGTAAATGTATATAGAATTTTTATTTGTCAATCATATCCCAGTACATCTGAGGAAAAATCTTTTTTAAAGGCCCCTTGGTAGTCCTCAAAGCAAGACTCAGTCTGTGGTTTGAAGTGGAAATATTACTAACCAGGAGTATCTTCACAGAGGGCAACTTGGTCCATTGTAAATCCTTTAACAATGATGTGTTTCAAACCATGTAACTCCTCTGGTCAAAACCCTCAAAGGATTCCTGTCTCTCTCTCCACTAAGAGATAAAGCCCTTTCAATTACCTACAAGGTCCTGCAGGATTCTTCTTAACCGTCCCTCACCTCTGCTCACCACATCCTCTCACCCCGTTTCCTGCCCATATCTCTCTCCCTCCCTCCTGATCTACTCACTGTGCTCCAGCCAGGCTGGTGACCTTGTTATTTCTCATGCATGGCAAACATGTCCCTGCCTCAGGGCCCCTGCACACACTTGTCTCCGCCAGTCTGCATCCCAATCCACCTAGCACGCTCCCTCACTTCCTTCAAGTCTCTCCTCAGACGCCACCTTACTATTAAGGCCTTCTTTAACCACCCTAAATAAAACAGCAGCACTCCTTCTTTTCCCCAATCCCCTCACCCTCCTTTATTTTTCTTCTTAGCATTAATCAGCACCTGACTGTCTATATATTGGCTTGTTCATTTATTATTGATCTGTTGCATCTAGAATGTGGGTTCCATGGGGCAAGGACTTGGTCTTTTTGTTCGGTGTTATATCCTCAATAATAACAACAGTGTCTGTCACTAAATAAACACTTGTGGAACTAATTAATTAATCTGATCTTATTGTCTGTAGGACAAATAAGAGAATATTCAAGGCTAGAGTTCTATCATTACACACACACACACACACACACACACACACACACACACACACGAAGCTAAAGGAGCCCAAGCATTCGAGCCTTGCTTAATTTCCTTTTCCAGGTGTACTTTTTCCCCAGGGCTGTCTAAAGACCTGAAAACAGTGTGGCACAAAAGGACCCTGAAAATGTAACCTTGAACAAGTCAATTCACTTCCCTAAGCTTTGGTTTCTCATTGGTAAAGTCAAGAGTAACTGTAATATAGCATGCTTAGCTCATTTGAGTTACTGTAAGAATCAAATGAAAACAAAATCATAATATACGAAAAAAATTTTGCAATCCTCAATGCACATGGCAGGGGCAAGATTTCATCATCACACTCCTGGACAAATGTAGACACAAGTACATGATGAGATCATGTTTGCAAGTCGACAGCATTAAATACGTGGAATATCGCCCATCAAGCACACATTAGTTTCCAGATTCTTTGCAGACTCTGAAATGGTCATTGACTGTTATAAACCAACAGGAAAACGGAAAACGGAAAAATAGCCAATGGAAGCAAAGCAAAGGAGACTATTTTTCTTTTTAATGTAGAAAGCACTGCAGGAACATATGTTTATCAATGGTCTACAATTCTATTTGCTATAGAAAAAAATAATTTATTGGCTCTAAAATATGAAAACAAGTTGAAGTATTGGAATTAGTAAATGTTTAAATTCCCTAAAATGTAACCCTACGTCAACTAGCAAGGCAATCCAATCTTCATAAATACATACAAAATTTGTATTTGATGTGGGCACATTGTAAGGTTTTGGTAATGTCTGATGGAACCTCTAGCAGTAAGCATTTCCAGCTTCTAGAAAGAACAGGAAACTCTGATGGGTTTATACTGATAGGATATAGAAGGTGGGAAAAGACAATGAGGTCAAGAAAAGTTCAGGCATTGTGGAATAGTAATGATGAATCTAGAGATTCCCAGCCAGAAAACAGGAGCCTAGTTTCTAGTTCCTTCTCATCTAGGAACCTGAGGAAACCTGTAACATCGTTTCTGAATGCTAGGACGTGAGAGTTTCATCCAAAAAAAATGCAGGCTACGATGTGGTGATATCTTTCCAGCTGAAATAGTCAAGGATGCCCTGTGTAGATCAAGTGGGTCCAGGAGGGGAAGAGCTTGGGAAAGAGGAAGATGGAACTCCACTGAGAAGGAAGCAAACAAGTGGAAGGAAAACAAGTAGAAGTAGGAGGCCCCACCAGGCCTCCCAAGATAGCCAAGCAGGAAGCTAACCAGGAGCAAAAAGGGAAATTCACCCATGTATGTGTCAAATCCTGCGCCAGGTGCTCTACCGGTGTTATCTCTTTGATCCTTGCAAGGTTCCTAAGACACAGGTACTCTCCTTATCAGTTGTCACAAATGAGGAAACTGAAACTCAATCCTAGGAAGGGGCTCTTGGCAATTCATTCACATAGTCCTTGAACAAATTATTCATTGAGCAGATAGTCTGTACCAGGGGGTATCTGTCTAGAGTCTTTTGTCATTTACAAAACACTTTCAGAAGAATTTTTGCTTGAATATCACCGGAACTCTGCGAAGCAGGAAAATAACATCATCCATGTTTTACAAAAAATTAAGAATCTGGTTCGGATTTTTTTTCTTCTTCTTCTTCTTCCCGAGATGGAATCTTGCTCTATCGCCCAGGCTGGAGTGCAGCAGCACAGTCTCAGCTCACTGAAACTTCCATCTCCCAGGTACAAGTGATTCTTCTGCCTCAGCCTCCTGAGTAGCTGGGACTACAGGTACATGCCACCATGCCCGGCTAATTTTTGTATTTTTAGTAGAGATGGGGTTTCACCACGTTGACCAGGCTGGTCTCATCCTGACCTTGTGATCTGCCCAGCTTGGCCTCCCAAAGTGCTGGGATTACAGGTGTGAGCCTCCACGCCTGGCCTGGTTCAGGGTTTCTAGCCTGGGCACTGTTGATATTTTGCTCCACATAACTCTCTGTTGGAAGAGGCTGTCCTGTGCATTGTGGGATCCACATAACCTTGCCTCTACCCACTAGGTGCCCAACAGCACTCCCACCTGCGTCACAAATTGGGATGCCAAAAATGTCTCCAGACACTGTCAAATGTCTGGAAGCAAAATGACCTCCAGTTGAGAACCACTAATCTAGTTGAATAACTTACTTAAGGTCAACTGATTTTAACATAGAGAATTTAGAATTTGACCCTCATTTTCTGGCTTCGTGCCAGGGCTCTGCCACAAAACTGTAGCTTCCTTTACAGAATCTAAATTTATCTCCTTTCTTCTAGGCAAGCTGATCAGAAAAATCTCATAGACATCAATTTGAGAAATTTTTATTGAGAACCTACTATGTGCCTGTGTTCTAGGAACTCAGGGCACAAGGTATAAAAGACAAACAAGGTGTCTACTCTCCTTCTAATTGGAGAAATAGACAATAAAATAATAAGTATGTCAGGCCAGGTGGCTGTAATTCCAGAACTTTGGGAGACTCAGGCAGGCAGATCACTTGAGGTCAAGAGTTTGAGACCAGCCTGGCCAACAGAGTGAAACCCCATCTCTACTAAAAATACAAAAATTAACCAGGCACGGTGGCATCCAGTTGCATTGGAGGCTGTAGTGATTTGAAATCATGCCACTGCACTCCAGCCTGGGTGACAGAAGGAGACTACATCTCAAAAATAAAATAATAAGTAAATACATTAGCAAGATCATTTCAGATATTTCTATGGAGAAATTAAAAGGATAATGGCATAGATTGGGATGAGGAAGAGTAAGGAGGCTCACTTTAAACAGGATGGTCAATGAAGGTCTCTAACGTTTCAGCAGCTGCCATAAGACTGATGCGGAAAGAGCCTTGGGAAGAGTGTACCAGGCCCAGGATCTGGTCAGTGCAAAGATCTTAAGGCAGGAAGGAGTTTGAAGAATTAGAACAGTGTTTTTCAAACTTCAGCATGTAACTAATCATGTGATGGACTGGTTAAAACACAGACTGCCAAATCCCACCCCTAGAATTTCTGATTCAGTAGACCTGGTGTGGCCCAAGAATTTGCATTTCTAACAACTTCTCAGGCAAGGCTGATGCTGCAGATCCAGGGACCATTGTTTGATACCCACTGAGTTAAAGCATCAGCAAATAAAGTAATTGTGTCTGGAGTATAATGAGTGCAGGAACAAGGGGCAAGAGATGAGATCAGAGAAGCTGCAGGAACCTTGGCATGCCCTGGCACCACAGGCCAGGTGACGTGTTGGATTTTATTTTAGGAGTGGGAAGGCCTTGGAGGATTTCAAGGAGGGGAATGATATGATCTGATTGCAATTTTCAACAGCTCACCCCTAGCTGTTGCTAGGGCAGGGAGTCAAGTTTATTTATCTAGTACATATTTTCAAAAGTCTTTATTTCTAATAAATTCCATCTACATTCCTGTATAATGTTACAATAAGCACTATTGCAAACCTGGATAGCAAGTCAGAAGGAGAAGGAAAACTTCAAATCTTATTTTTATGATACCGACACCATGACAACAAGAGTCAAGATAATTAGCCCTCGTCGCTGGACAATTAGCCAGTGATTGCTCATTAGCAAGACAGCGCGTTTAGTATTTATCAAAACTGTGCATTTAAGCTGAGACTTTTGTCTCTGATGTTAATTCTGATGTTTGACATACTGACATGCTATTCTAATGCATATTTGGCTGTGCTTTTCATGTGTGTTTAACAACTTGGAATGAGCTACTTTTTCCAGTGATAGGACAGCCTCTTGTGGGTGTTTTCTGAGGGACAAATGGTGACAAGAAATTACCCTTCTCATCTAAGTCAGGATGCCATCATAGGATTCTCATAAAAGTTTTACTGACCCCTAGTGGAAGATACAGAAGCTCTACCCTGCTTGCTTATCTTGTTACCTTCTGTTTTCTCTAAAGATTTTCCTAAAGAATGTGTGTGCCACAGAGCCCCTGCCTTGTAGGGACTCACACTCCAGGAGGAGAAACAGACATGGAAAGAAATAATCACCATAAAACTGGCTCTGTGCTGTAATTTACAAGGGAAGGAAGTGGCTACATTTGTGCGGGTCTTTATTAACATTTGTAGATCCATTTATAGATGGAGTCACTGGAAGAAAATGAGAAATGAAAATGTCAACTATTGAAGGTGATGAAATCAGGAAGTCACCCACAACTCATATACATTTTCCCCGTTGGATTTTAACACTTTTTATTATGCAATTGTCTGCCAACAGTGCCTTGACTTCTTTTTTCTTCTTTTTAAACTTCTGATACCTCACAGAATGAAGCTTCTCTTACTTGATGTCAACTGAATATTTTTTATCATCTGGCACTTCTGTGAAACTATGGTACAATAATTATTGGTGCTTACAATGATAATCATGAGACCCTGGAAGGTCTTAAAGTACCTGCCAACTCACTCAAGTGAGGTTAAATCACGTCCAGTCCTACTTCAGTGAGTTAAGTGCGTTTTATGATAGTCTAAATCATTTATAGTTGGTGATCTGTATATAGTATATGGGCTAACTTGTTATTAGCACACGAATAAGAGGGACCATAGAGCTAGTTATCCAAATGATCCCTGGATGCTCCAAGGTTGTTTCTTTGGTTGAATTTCCTCTATTTCTCTGAATCCTGGTTTCTTGAGATGTTTAGAACAAGTTTCCAGGTCATTTTCACCATGCTTGTAGCCTTTCTAAATAGGTAAAAGTGTATACATATATCTACAAAAGTCTGCATGGCTGGGAACTCTGGTCTACGTAAGCCATTATTCTGAAAACTTGCAGTCTATACAAACTAAGCTATTCCTCTGATTATACACTCTGCATGACATTAGGCTAGCCCCAGAATACTAACCTCCCAGCTATTCTAAGTCAACTTCTGCCACTTCAGACACTTGCATTCTTCATTTCCCAGCCACTGATCACATTGTAAAAGTGCAGGCGACTCAGGAACTGTAAAGAGAAAGGTATAAAGAAGACTAAATACATTTTGACGTATTTATATGTAAATTTCATCATAGGCCTTGTCTCTTTGAAAATCTGAATATTTAAACTTCACTAAAGCAGACCAGAAATATACATTCTGCCTTTAAGTAAGCCCTGAGAAGGGAATTGTCCTCAGAAGCATAATTCATCGTTCTCTAATTGTTCTCTCCTACTGAGGATTTTAGCCTATGATAGCCTACCCTGGCTGCTGGCCCAATAATTCCTCATGACACGGGGAAAATGCAGACTTTAGTCCTGTTTAAGACTGGATAAGCCTGGTTTCTTTCTTGTTCATTTTGGCCTGTGGAGACTTGTTGCTAATGGGAAATGTCCATCAAAGACCGCTCTAGGCTCAACACGGACAGTCCCCACTGCTTTGTAAAGCTTCCCCTTCCCCCGCTTCTTGACCCTCTCCACCTCTACCCCCGACCAACTTCTCTCCCTAAGCTCTGATCTGACCTGTCACCGCCCCTTCCCCCACTTTGACTAGTCTGATCTTGGAATTCCTTGCAACAGGAACTGTCAATTGCTGTAAATTAGATGCCACCTTGACAAGGAGAATGCTAATCTTTGAAGGGTTTAGGAAGAGACTACCAAACTTGTTTTGTAGGTGAGAACAAGCTCCCTAGTCAATTGGAGGAGATGTGACTTTCTACTGCACTATGGACTCCCTTTCTCCCAAACAACATGGGACCCCTGGGCAGGGGAAGGGCCCACAATGAATAAACTACCACTTGCTTGACCACAGCGCACTTCCTATGCTCATGGATGAGATCTCCTGCCTGCAGCCTTGAAAAACCTTTCAGATATTTCCCAATCTGGTCTGGTGTTATAGTGTCAGAGAGTTGTTCAACTGCGTACACTTTAATTTGTGCAGAATATTTACTTAATGAACTGGATTTCTTTGGAGGCAGGAGAGAATAGTGGTTAAACACAACAGTATTGGAGTCTGACTGCCTGCATTCAGTTGTGGCTCTATGCCACACTGGCTCTGACTTTAGGCAAGTTACTTAAGAGCTCTAAGCCTCAGTTTCTTCATTTGCCCCTACCCGAAAAAGAATAATGATGACTACTTCAGATGCATATGAGATAATGCATATAAAACATTTAACACCTTGCCCGCATCCTGGAGGAGGTACTCAGTAAATGTGGGTGTTTTTTTAAATTTAATTTTTTTTTTTTTTTGAGATGGAATCTCACTTTGTCACCCAGGCTGGAGTGCAGTGGCATGATCTCAGTTCACTACAACCTCCGCCTCCTGGGTTCAAGCAATTCTCCTGCCTCAGCCTCCTGAGTAGCTGAAATGACAGGTTCCTGTCACCATGCCGAGATAATTTTTGTATTTTTAGTAGAGGCAGGGTTTCACTATGTGGCCAGGCTGGTCTCAAACTCCTGACCTCAAGTAATCCACCTACCTAGGCCTCTCAATGTGCTGGGATTACAGGCGTGAGCCACTGTGCCTGGCCAGTAAATGTTAACTATTATGATGTCCTCTCACTCTCCCATCCCTTCCCAAATCTCTGGCAGACCCTTAAAGTGACTGGGTTTCACATACTGGTTTTTCAGCAGTTACATCTTCCAGAATTTGAATTAATATCTGTCATAATTAAGACGGACATTTCAGCAAATCATGCTGAAGTGCTGCAGTGGCTGGGAAAGGACATGTTCATTCATCCATTTACCCACTCAGTAACAAATATTTATTGAATACCTACTGTGTCCCCTGGTGTGCATCATGGTGCGTGAAAGACCAAGTCTGAGTCCTTAGAGACTGTGAAGTCTACCCAGGGAGACAATGGTGAACAGAGAAATAAACAAGTAAGTAAGTGCTAAATGCTAGTACTGCTCAGGAAATGAAGCGAGCTCTGAAATGGAGATACTATTTAAACAAAGTGAACAGGAAGACTTCTCTGAGGAGGCATTTAGGCAGGGACATGAAGGATAAGAAGGAGCCAACATTGAAAGGATTAGGGGGAAGAATCTTTCAGAGAAAGGGAAAAGCAGATGCAAACACCCTAAGGTGAGCTGAGCTGAGCTGAGCTGCCTGGTCTAGAAGCAGAAAACAGAACCAAGTGGCTAGAGCCTTGTGAATGAGATACCCAGGCCTTGCATTTATGCAGCTCCTGTCTGAAGAGGCTGTTTGTGGTAGTAGGTTTGTCTGTTGTCCAGATGAAAAGGAAGCTCTAGAGATTCAGAAAGACTGAGGTGAGGGACTTGGGGGATGCAAACCCAAATCTTCTATTCTTTTCCAACCCCTAACTACCCGATTTACTGAGCTTTGCATTAATGCTTTCATCTAGGATAAAATTGACCTCTTCTGGGCTCCACTTCACTCTGTGGGCAACTCAACTGTAGCATCTTTAAACCATTACTGTGTCCATTCTTTTATATGGCTGTCTACCTATAGGACACACAGTGCCAAGAGAAGTGGATTATGTCTACTGAATCCCTGTAACTCCAGCATCTAGCACAATACCTACCCTTAGTTGGGGGCCTTATAAATGTTTGTTGAATGAATGAATCATCACTGAATTTATTGTGCTTGCTGTTGCCAGGCAGTATGCTAAATGCTTTAAATATATTAACCCAATTAATTCTCTTTACAACTCAGAAGGTATGTACTGTTCTTAGCAACATTTTACAGAAGAAATTAAAGCCCAGAGAAGTATGTAATTCACTTGAGCTCTTACAGCTGAGAAGTACTCGAGCTGGGATTTGAACTTAGTCAATCTGGCTCAAAAGCCCTTGCTCTTAACTTTGTCACAGCAGTGCTTCTCAAACTACTGTCCATGAGAATCACCTGCAGAACCTGTTAAAATACACTTTCCAGGGACTCACTTTGCTTTGCAGAATTTCCTTTTTTTTTTTTTTTTTTGAGACAGAGTTTTGCTCTTGTCACCCAAGCTGGAGTGTAATGGCGCAATCTCAGCTCACTGCAACCTCCACCTCCCAAGTTCAAGCGATTCTCCTGCCTCAGCCTCCCGAGTAACCGGAACTACAGGCACGTGCCATCACACCTGGCTAATTTTTTGTATTTTTAGTAGAGATGGGGTTTCACCATGTTGGCCAGTGTGGTCTTGAACTCCTGACTTCAGGTGATCCGCCTGCCTCGACCTCTTAAAGTGCTGGGATTACAGGAATGAGCCACCATGCCCGGCCACTTTGCAGAATTTCTGATTCAGTAGTTGTATTAGTTACCTAGTTATCACCTCACAGTTTCTGTGGGTCAGGAATCTGGGCACTGCTTAGCTGGGCACTATAGTGCAGAGTCTTTCACAAGGCTGCAGTCTACATGTTAGGTGCTGCAGTCACCTCACGGCTTGACTCCGGGAGGAACCAATTCCAAGCTCATGCCCACGGCTGTTGGTGGACTTCGGGTTCTCACTGGCTGTTGGCAGGAGATGTCAGCTTTTTGCCACATGGGCCTCCCCAAAAGGCTGTTCCCAATGTAGCAGATGGCGTCCCTCACAGCAAGTGAGGGAGAGTGTGGGACCAAGACGGCAGCCAAATCCTTTTGTAACCTCATCTTAAAAATGACATCTCAGCCAGGTGCAGTGGCTCACACCTGTAATTCCAACATTTTAGTAGGCCTAGCGGGGACAAGTCACTTGAGGTCAGCAGTTCGAGACCAGCCTGGCCAATATCGCAAAACCCTGTCTCTACTGAAAATACAAAAATTAACTGGGTGTGGTGGCGTGTGCCTGTAATCCCACCTACTTGGGAGACTGAGGCAGGAGAATCACTTGAACCCCGGAGGTGGAGGTTGCGGTGAGCCGAGATCGCACCACTGCACTCTAGCCTGGGCAACAGAGTGAGACTCCATCTCAAAAAAAAAAAAAAAAAAGACATTTCATCACACATGCCTAGTCTTAGAAACTTCCCACCACCCTAGGTATGGGGTGAACCCGAGAATGTGTATTTTCTTAAATGTATTAAATAAATTCAAAAATTTATAAAACTATAGTCCAGGGTGGGGGGCTGGATCCTCCACATCTACGGGTTTTATCTGGAGTACTTTATGCAGTGGCTAGAAATGTGTATTTCGACAAGCCCTCAAGTCATGATGATCCCGACAGTGGAGGACTGCTTTGAGCAGCACCAGCATACTACACTGACTATGTCAATGAGTAAAGGAACCAATGAAACAAATGAATCAAGGATCCTTGGCCGGGCGCAGTGGCTCACACATGCAATCCCAACACTTTGGAAGGCTGAGACCAGAGGATTGCTTGAGCCCAGGAGTTTGAGACTAGCCTGGGCAACACAGTGAGACCTCATGTCTAAAAAGTAATTTAAAAATTAGCTGGATGTGGCGGCACACACATGTGGTCCTAGCTACTCTGGAGACAGAGGCGAGAGGATCACTCGAGTCCAGGAGGTCCAGGCTGCACTGAGCTGTGATCTCACCACTGCACTCCAGCCCGGGCAACAGAGGGAGACCCTGTCTCTAAATAAATAAATAAAATAAAAATGAAAACAAAAAGCCTATTATTGACTGGATCATATATCACATTGTCACAGGGTCTTTCTTCCCCTTGACTGTTTTCACTGCCACTTGCATTCCCACAGGCACCTGTCAAGATTTGTCAAGAAGGTGACTATGACCCTAGGAAACCAGGTGTTCACTATGTCATGAAAATGGTGGGCTCACCTGAAATGGATACATCCTGTCTTCCACTTCTCACAAGTCTTACCTCCAGGAGCTGTAAAACCTTTCCCTGACAGCCAAACCTTGCCTGGTGAGTTATAGACTCACAGAGCAGGGAGGAATAACTTCAAGAGGTTCCCTTTCCTGCTTCCTGCTTTTAAGAAGGCATAATAAGACAAGCAAATTTTCATTCTACTGGGGTCCTTAAGAGCCTGACCAGAGAGTGGCTTCCAAATTAAAGCAGATTTGTTCTTCCTGCCTAAATCAGACAGGACTCCCCAGTTGGTCTTCCCTTGAAGCAACTTCTCTGACCTGGCTTCCTAAACACCGGCTGTGTTTGACCCCCTGCTGCCTGGTGAGAAGCGGATGGGCTCTGGAATGCTGGTCCCAGCTCTCACTGAGGACTCAAGAGACAAGCAGCATACACTTCCCCTGCCCTGCCTGAAAGGAAGAGTGTTTGCTGGAGCTGAACAGCTGCTTGGGGTGCAGGGAGGCGAATGTTACTAAATATATGTTCTTATTGTACATTGGTGTGTCAAGAAAAATTATATCTCCTTGTTCTCCACTTGGGTGTTCTTAAAAAAAAAAAAAATTCCATACACAAGCGCAGGGCACCTCTCGACTCCTGGCCCCTGCATGAAGAATCTGATTGCAGCCTAATTTGTTTTTCTTCCCACACCCTTAAAATAAAAGCCCTCTTCCTCTTGTCACATTCTGACAGCTTCCAGTGCATTCTACCACTCCCGTTACACACAAGGCTTGGGTCTCTGAGTCTCTTTGCCTCCCAGGCTTGCTTTCAACACCAGCCTTTCTTAGGGTGGGACTCAGGGTAGCAAGCTTGAGACGGCCAGGGGAGTCTTTAAAATTTGTCCATGAACCCAGGTGCAGTGGCTCATGCCTGTAATCCCAGCACATTGGGAGGCTAAGGATGGTGGATCACCTGAGGTCAGGAGTTTGAGACTAGCCTGGTCAACATGGTGAGACCCAATCTCTACTAAAGTAAGTAAGTAAGTAAATAAATAAATAAATAAATAAAAATTAGCTGGGCATGGTGTTGCATGCCTGTAATCCCAGCTACTCAGGAGGCAAGGCTGGAGAATCGCTTAAACCTGGGAGGCAGAGATTGCAGTGAGTTGAGATTGCTTCATTGCACTCCAGTCTGGGCAACAAGAATGAAACTTCATTTCAAAAAAACAAAAAAGAAAAGAAAAAAAGTGTGTGCCTGAGTCTCTTTAAAGTGTATGGATAAGGCCAGGCACGGTAGCTCACACCTGTAATCCCAGTACTTTTGGAGGCAGAGGCAGGCGGATCGCTTGAGGTCAGGAGTTCGAGATCAGCCTAGCCAACATGGTAAAACCTCATCTCTACCAAAAATACAAAAATTAGCTGGGCATGGTGGCACATGCCTGTAATCCCAGCTACTTGGGAGACTGAGGCATGAGAATCGCTTAACCCGGGAGGCAGAGGATGCAGTGCGTCGAGATTGTGCCACTGCCCTCCAACCTGGGTGACAGAGCGACTCTCTGTCTCGAAAAAAAAGAAAAGTGCGTGGATATGATTATATGTTTATGTGTGCAAATGTGTGGCCCTAAGTCAGATCATTATTATTATATTGATTGGGATGTTTCCATCAGGAACTCAGTTACTGATTTGAATGTAGCACTGAGATTCTTCCCTTAATTGAAAAGAAAGTGGCTTGTACCAGTTGGTCTTTTAATCCAAGGTAGAAAATTGATATTCGGATTTATGAGGACCAGGCTCCTGAGTATTCTCTTAGCCACCAATATGGAATTGACAAGGTTCCACGATCATTACTTTCATTGCCTTCAAGCCCATTCTAGTTTCTTCTTTTTTGTTTTTAACTTACACTGGGAACCAGAATTGCCCTACCTACTTGCCACATAATGGTAGGCAATAAAAATTTTTTTTTTTGACTGAACAGCTAAGTGAATAAACCCATATTCTCAAGAAAAGCTAATTAAAATAAAATAGGGTAGATATATTGCCTAAGCCAAGTCCTGCTTTAAGACAAACTGGCCTATTAAAATATGACAAAATGAATCGATCTTGGCAATGGTTATTAATGCTGTAGAGGAATCTGTATTGAATGAAAAGCTTCCTTTCCGTGTGAAGTTCCTTCTTCTCCAGGTGGAGTTGATTATTTTGTCTGATATGGCTCATCCTGGGACCTTGTTCATCCTCTGTAGTAATGCTGCTCCCATCTGTGCTTATGTGTGGACACTTATTTATTTATTTATTTATTTTTGAGACAGGGTCTCACCCTGTCCCTCAGGCTTGAGTGCAGTGACACAACTATGGCTCACTGCAGTCTCAACCTTCCAGGCTCAAGTGATCCTCCCACCTCAGCCTCTCAAGTATCTGGGACTACAGGTGTACCACTAACGCCTGGTTAATTTTTGTGTTTTTTGTAGAGACAGGGTTTTGCCATGTTACCCAGGCTGGTCTTCAGCTCCTGGGCTCAAGCGATCCTCCCGCCTCAGCTTCCCAGCGTTGAGATTACAGGCGGGAGCCACGTTTTTTTCCAATTACCGATTTGCATACTAGAAGTCTCATAAGGAGCATTAACTTTGTGAGAACCAGGATGATCTGTTTTTCACCCCAGTTTCCTGGATACTTAGCAAGTGCTCATTAAATGTGTATTGAATGAATGAGTGAAGGATGAGCGAATTCCTCTAGTAATGCAATGTAATATACTGTAATGCAATTTAATTTTGGGAGGAAAGTTTGGGAAAGGAGAAGAAAAATTTTAAATTAAACTAAAGGGTTGGAAACAAATACAACCTGAAAATTAATCCATTTGATAAATCATCTTTGAAATATGCAGGCCAATAGGAAAATGGAATTTTCTTTACAATAGATTTATTTCTGTTCATATTTCAGTGCTGCTTGTAATCTGGAAAGGTAGGCACACATTTAGAATTACTACATTATTTCTGTAAGCCCATTTGCCTTATTCTCAGTAGGTTTACTACTGGCTGGAACTCATTTTCAAGGCTAAATCCTTCACCCAAGTATTCAATTTATTTGGCTCTAGAGAGAGGTCATTAGCTTTCCCGGGATACATGTCCCTGCAGTAATGAAGTAGCCTCATGGCCAAGAAACCAAAATCCAGTCCTGCATTACAGCCATCTCCCTGGCCCTGCCCTGCCCTGCTGAAGTGGCGGGACTTAGAGGCAAGCTGCCAAGGCTCAAGGCTGGATGTGTGCACGTGTCTCCTCCGGCTTCATGGCCAATATCATCAATAAAGTGCTTCCCACTTTAAACCTTTTAAAATAAAAGTTTCTCTTGGAGATGAGAAAAGATGAAATTTGCTATAAAACTATATGGTCAAAGACTACCAGCTTTACCCTTCAGAAGCTGGAATTTTTGCCTCCATTACCTCTGAAGTCTAAGAGCGATTAAGCAGCATTGCTACCACTCGTGGTAAACAGAAAAGATGTCTTCTGCTTCTTCCTCTTCCAAATGCAGGTACGTGTCTAGCCAACCATGATGTGAATAAAACGTCTTTGCTGGAAGGGATCTGCATTTCTTTATATTTCTTGCCTTCCTGCAGGGATGACTTTCAGTGTCCGGCAGGTAAACAGTAAATTATATATTTTCAAAAGTTTCTAATTTAATATCTGAAATGATTATGAAGAGCAAACTTTAAAAAACAGATCAAAATAGGATACTAAAGAGAGTTGTAACATTTTCTTTCTCTGGCTTCTTTCTGATGCAAGTAACAGCATATCCAAACTAAGAGTGGCTTAAACAAAAGGTCTGATCAGTAGCTTCTCACTTAACAGGTGGTCTAGAGATTGGCATTGGTTTGGGGAAGCAGATTGGAAATATCATAAAGAGTATAGAGTTTTTCAGATTTCCCATTTTGTATCTTTAATGTGTCAGTGATGTCTGCACTAATGCTACCCCATCTCCAAGCATCTTTGTTACCCCAACTAAAAGCAGGAAGAAAGGGAAGTGACAGCAGCTTCTGTTTGTGCTTTCTTATCAAAGACAAAATTGTTTCAGAATACTCACCCTTCCAGCATTGCCCAAAAACAGATCACACACCTAACTACCACCAGCAAAAGAGAATGCAATGACCACGACTTCGATGGTCAATAATCCACCAGAGCAAAGCCTGCTTTCCCCAGCAGGTTGCTGCTCAATACCCAAACACAATTAGTATTGTGTTAGCAAGGAAGAAGGGTGGGATATTGAATAGGCCACGGATGGTTTCTTCTGTGCAGGTTTGTTACAAAGGTGTATTATGTGATGCTGAGGTTTGGGGTACAATTGAGCCTGGCACCCCCGTACTAAGCGTAATACCCAATAGGTAGTTTTTCAGTCCTTGTCCTGCTCCCTCTCTCTTCCCTCAAGTAGTCCCTAGTGTCTCCTGTTGCTGTCTTTATGTCCATGTGTGCCCAATGCATAGCTCCCAGTTATAAGTGAGAACACACAGTATTTGGTTTTCTGTTTTTGTATTAGTTCACTTAGGATAATGGCCTCCAGCTGCATCCATGTTGCTGCAAAGAACATGATTTCATTCTTTTTTATGGCTGTGCAGTATTCCATGGTATGTATGTACCACATTTTCTTTATCCAATGCACTGTTGATGGGCACCTAGATTGATACAATGTCTTTGCTACCAATTCAGCTTTTAAACATTGGTTAACAAGAAACCAAACCAAATTTGGATGAGAGTCATACCATTGTCCCCTAGTGCATCATAAAACAGGAGCAGATGCCATTTTGTGGGGGAGCTTTTGGGTAGACATAATTATCTTGTAAGATCTATTATTCTGAGGTCTAGTTGCTTTTTAGGTCTACAGGGTGTCTAGTTTTTGAGTATACTGTATTTCTTCCCTTTTTGTAAATTTAAATTAAAATGAATGTATTTTTTTGAAAGCCATTTTAGTATTACCCATATAGCTTCCATTCATCTTCATTCAGGAAAAGCTTTTTTGACCAAGGTAATCCAGACTCAGGAACAGACATGAACTTATACCTGTATCTCTATCTATAGTCATGACATTATCGATACCAGTATCTTTCCCCTCAGCTCATCCTCTTTGTAATTTTATTGCCTGCTTCCAAAATGAAGGTTATAGGTAGAAGTCAGGAAGAGCTGAATTTCCAGATGACTAAGAATAGTAGAAAGAACACATGAAATTCTACAATTAATGTTGATTTGTTTGCTTCCTTGGAGTAACACCTCCTCTCATTAAAGAACAACCTTATTACCCATTGTGAGAAGAAAATGGCCTCACAAAGGTGAGACACTATGTGGCACGGTCAGCTTCCAACAAGTTTTATTTATTGCTATCTTGATAACAAAAATAATTCCAGTTCTGAAAATTTATATTTTTAAAAGTTACATAGTACTGTAGAAAATTCAGGAAACATAAATAAGTGAAGAGAAGATAACCATTATCCCATTATAATGGATATGGGTATACTCCTATACCCATTATCAAGTGATAATGTCAATATTTCCACATATACACTTACAATATTTTTCCATTCAAATCTTTGCATTTTTAAATAAAAGTGAGATCATATAAAATAATACTGTTTGCAATTGAAATTCTCTCTCTACAATATATTTCACCACCTTACCATATTGATATATACCGTTTTACTGAGTGGTTCTGTGTGTTCATAGTTGCTCTACATTTTACTCAAGCTATTCCCCTACGGATACATACATTATGAAGGTATTTCTACATGAAAAAGAACCCTGTGGTTCAGAACTTTGCAACATTCAAAGTTTTTCATTCTCTGGGAGTACTCCCCATTTGCAGCAGGGCCCCCAATTCTGCAATGGGGAATGCACAACCCCAGAGTATTCTTTCAATTTCTTCCAACCCCTTCTTCGTTAGTGTGAGTCTTGGTACTAGTTCCATGCTGAACTGCTCTTATCCTCAATTCAAGTTTCCAGAGCATTTTGAGCATTGGAAGATCCACTCCCCACAACTGCTTCATAGTAGCTCGGGCAGAACCTGAAGGAGTATCTAGCAAATGTGACAATATCGGCACTGTTCATAGGGATTTTCTAGAACAAGTGCTCCTGTAAACCTGGGTGGAATTCCCTGGGCCCTGAATTACAAACCGTGAATTCAAAGCCACAGCAACACCTGCTGCATCCAACAGCTCTTAAGAGCTACTTCCTAGAGCCACTCTGAATTCTCCAGAGCCTTTCCATCCATATTCCACCATCCCAAACATTGGAGCTGAGTGCAGGTTTTAATTCCAGGAGCTTTAGTAGATTTACTTACATATGTTTTTATTACCCAAACTGTAGTATATGCTTGAATGATTTCAGCATGTGGCTACCTATCAGGTAAACAAATATTTATTGTGGTGAAAGAATATTTATTCTGGCCGTGAGAGATGATTCTTATGGTAGCTAATATGTATATATCTTATTACTTAATATGAGTCAAACATTTTATCTGAATAATTTCCACATTGAAAAAATTGGATTTTATCTGAATAATTTCCATGTTGACAAAACTGGCATTTCACTATTATATTTTCTCCGTTTTATGTTTTCCTTTCTTTCTAGAGTTCCTTATGAGTTTTAAAATATGACCATGTAAGTCAAGTACCTAGCTCAGTGCCTCATGTAGAAGGCATTCAATAAATGATATGTCCCTTTTCTCTTCTGTTTTTTTAGGGTGTTATGGCTTTTAGAGCATTTTGATGTCCATCATTCATTTGATCTTTTTTTTTTTCTTCAACTTTTATTTTAAGTTCAGGGATACATGTGCAGGATGTGCAGATTTGTTACATAGGTAAACATGTGCCATGATGGTTTGCTGCACAGATCAATTCATCATCCAGGTATTTTTTTTGTTTCTGTTTTTTGAGGTGGAATCTCGCTCCGTTGCCCGGGCTGGAGGGCAGTGGCGTGATCTCGGTTCACTTCAAGCTCTGTCTCCTGGGTTCACTCCATTCTCCTGCCTCAGCCTCCCGAGTAGCTGGGACTACAGGCACCTGCCACCACGCCCGGCTAATTTTTTGTATTTTTAGTAGAGATGGGGGTTTCACCTTGTTAGCCAGGATGGTCTCGATCTCCTGACCTCATGATCCACCTGCTTCGGCCTCCCAAAGTGCTGAGATAAGAGGCGTGAGCCACCGCATCCAGACCCCATCACCCAGGTATTAAGCCCAGCATCTATTAGCTATTCTTCCTGATGCTCTTCTCATGTCCCCATTTGATCTTCTTAACCCCGAGATAGAGGCAACACTCTCTTCATATATGTTTTATATATAAGAAAGTATTCAAATTTAGCTGTTGGTACTACTTCCTTTTTTAGATTACGAATTCTTAAAGGACAAATACCTTCCCTATGTTTCTTTTTACCAAACAGCTCAACATGTCAGGTTGAACAACTGATACGTAGCAACAGTAAGATTTTATTTTTTATATTGAAGTCTACCTTAAAAGGGAGGGGTGGTTGATTTTTGCTTCCAGAAGTTTTGTTGCTGATAATATAAGACAAAGTACTCTTTCTAATGTGAATTTATGGAATGATTGTCTGCCCATAAAAAATTATTCTCCAGCTTGGAGCAATTAAAGTGGTCCCTCTTCTCTCCAAATTAATGTAATTAATACTGTAGTCCTGGTTGTTTATCATGTCTTGATAATATCACGAGGGAATGAAAATATTGGCTCTTTTATCCCCTTAAATAGCTGAGATGAAACTGTTCGAGCTCTAATGTTACAACAGCTGTTTCTCATGTCCCGGGAATATAATTGGTTGGTACTGAGGTTACTAAATTGTAAGAAATTGGCTTTGGTTTTATGCTTGCCTACTTTTGGTGGAAGGAAAGATGGGAAATGTTAGCTTTCTCTTGTAATGAAAAGGCAAAATCTTCCCCCAATGAAATGGCAGCTTCCAGGTCTCATCTGTATAATTTTCTTCAACAACCCACTGTCTCTGGGTTTGCTGGATGGCACGCCTGGGAAAGCAAGACCATTCTAGCTTCCCTGTTAATTAGCTCTCAACCCCATGCAGCTGGCTGAAATACATGCATGTTTTCCCATGAGGGGCTTTTTCTGGAAGTCACTATAAAGTGGTCTAGTCTCCAGTGACAAATTCAATAGGGGATTTGAGACCTTAATTATCCCAAATAATTTATAGGAGCAAGATTCTTTTATCTAAATGTCTTTATCGCTTAGGACAGTTGTTCTCAATGTGTCGTTCCTAGACCAGCACTGTCAGCATCACCTAGCAACTGGTGAAACATGCAGATTTTCAGGCCCACTCTAGACCTACTGAACTAGAAACTCTGGAGCGGGGAGGGTCCAGCAATAGAGTCCAGCAATCTACGGTTTAATGAGCTCTCCAGGTGATTCTGATGCACAATAAACTTTGAGAACCACTAGCTTCGGGTATAACCAGGTTTTCCTGGTTTGTGGTCAGGCAATACTCATTAGTCTACTATCAGCTTGTCCGCTGCTTAATCTTCATTAGTCTTCCAAGGAATCGAGTGTTCAGCAAAGGGCATACTCGCCTTCATACCAGCCTCCTCAGAGCAAACTCATTCCCTCACTCATTGTCACTCTCTTGCTCATTCTTGTCTGAGGTTGTAGGGCAGTGCCTATCAGTCTTTACTGTGCTCATGAATCATATGAAAAACTTGTTGAAAGGCAGATTCTCATCTAGGATGGCCAGAGCAGGGTCTGAGAGTGTGCATTGCTAACAAGCTTGCAGGTGCTGCTGCTGGTCCAGAAACCACACAGAGGTGACTGGAGGAACTCATATATGTGACACCAAGTGTATGCTAGAGAAAATGACAACTGTAAAGGACACGTACCAGTTAATTGGTACAATATGGGAGATCTAAATAATGATGAATATTGTAACAGTTTTTCCGGTAGTTTTATTTTTATTTTTTATTTTTATTTTTTTGAGACGGAGTCTTGCTCTATCACCCAGGCTAGAGTGCAGTGGCACTATTTCGGCTCACTGAAACCTCCATCTCCCGGGTTCAAGCATTTCTTGAACCTCCCGAGTAGCTGGGATTACAGGCACGCGTCACCATGCCTGGCTAATCTTTGTATTTTTAGTAGAGACGTGGTTTCACCATGTTGGCCAGGCTGGTCTCAAACTCCTGACCTCGTGATCTGCCTGCCTCAGCCTCCCAAAGTGCTGGGATTACAGGCGTGAGTCACCATGCCTGGCCTATCAGGTAGATTCTTAAACGAGAGACTTGAATGAGGAATTTTTCCATTGCAGAAATTTTCTTCTTCTTCTTCTTCTTTTTTTTTTTTTTTTTTTTTTGAGACAGGTTCTTGCTCTGTCACCCAGGCTGTAGTGCAGTGGTGCGATCATAGCTCACTGCAGCCTCAGCCTCCCATGCTCAAGCAATCCTCTCACCTCAGCCTCCTGAGTAGCTGGGACGATAGGCATGCACTAGCATGCCCAGCTAATTTTTTTTACTTTTTGTAGAAAGAGGGTTTTGCCATGTCACCCAGGCTGGTCTCCAGCTCTTGAGCTCAAGCAGTGGGAGGCCTGCTGCCTTAGCCTCCCAAAGTGCTGGGATTACAGGCGTAAGCCACCATGCCCAGCCCAGAAATGTTCTTTAGCTCTGCTTTTCTACTCCTTGGGTTCCTTGTGCTCCCACTCTCCTTTCTTCAACTCCTTCCCACACAACATCCTCATCCTTCCTTCCCACTCCCCCACTTTGTCCCTACTTTGTCTCTTCTCTGGTTCTTTCCTTCTGAAGCTTTATCTAGCTTCTTTGTTTTTCTTTCTTTTTTTTTTTTTTTTTTTAGACAGAGTCTTGCTTTTGTCTCCCAGGTTAGAGTGCAGTGGCACAATCTCAGCTTACTGCAACCGCTGTCCCCTGGGTTCAAGTGATTCTCCTGCCTCAGCCTCCTGAGTAGCTGGGATTACAGGTGTGTGCCACCATGCCTGGCTAATTTTTGTATTTTTAGTAGATACAGGGTTTCACTGTGTTGGCCAGGCTCGTCTCAAACTCCTGACTTCAAGTGATCCCCCCGCCTTGGCCTCCCAAAGTGCTAGGATTACAGGAGTGAGCCACCATGCCTGGCCTATCTGACTTCTTTGTTGATACTTACATCAATTCTCATGAACTGAAAAGCCAGAGCCAAAATTTTGGAGGAGATCAAGTGGGAAAGTCATAAGGGAAAACTTAAGAAGGCCTAACTTTACCACCTAAAACAGTTTATCAAGTTGTAAATGCAGATACTCACCACTGAATTCTGATTTCCCTGGTGTTCACCATCCAATAGGCTATAGTTTTGTTATCCTTTGGGCTCACCTCCTTAGATGGGAAAGAAATCAAGTATGGGCTGGGTTTTCCCATGAGCTTCCAGACTGGCAAGTTTCCTTTAACCTTTGAAAATTACTTCAAAGTTTCCCTTTGAGGAAAGCTGGTGGTACACACAGCTGATGTCTTTGCTGCTGGATCTGACTCCTTGGCTGAGCTGTAGATGTGGAAACCAGGGTAGGGGAGTCACTTTAATGTTTGCTGTAAGAAAATGGCAGAAGGGGACTGTAGAAGATGTGAGAAAATAAAGCAAAAGGGTAAACAATCCTCGAGGAAGAAAACCCAGGGCTTCCTGTGTGAGTAGATTCCTAGACAGTTTCTTTCTGCCTCTTCTTCTTCCTCCATTTCTTTGGCAATAGAGGTTCCTCTGTTACTGGTAGAGGGTTTGACTGCTAGTTGTCCAGATTCTCGGTGTTTTGAACAAAGAATTGGACAAAATGCACATCAAAGCAAGGAAGAATGAAGCAACAAAAGCAGAGTTATTGAAAATGAAAGTATACTCCACAGAGTGGGAGTGGGTTGAGCAGTGGCTCAAGGGCCCCAGTTACAGAATCTTCTGGGGTCCAAATACCCCCTAGAGGTTTCCCATTGGCCAGCTGGTGTTCACACCATGCAAATGAAGTAGCGGCCTGCAGTCAGTCCGATTGGTTGTGGAAAGCAACCGATCAGAGGCTGAAGTGAAGTTACAAAGGTTAGACTTCTATGCAAAGCAAGACTTAGCCCCCAGTCAGAGGCTGAAAGGAAATTACAAAGTTACACTCCCATGTAAACGTCTGATTGGTTTCCATGATTTTCCATCTGCCTTGCAAAAAAAGTTGGGAGTAGGGGGCTTTGCAAAGGGAGTAGCCTCTGGTTCTTTTGTTACTTAGGCATGGAAAGTTGGGGTTTTCCTTTTGATTCAGTTATATGAAGTCAGCGTGAAATCGGCCTCAGGTTCCCTCCCTCTGGACCCTGTTCTCCTGCCTCACTTCCTCCACCAGAATGTGCATCCCTCAGAAGTTCTTATAACTGTCGAACAGTCCTTGAGTTATATGGTTTGGAGGAGGAGTATCAGCTTAAATTAAAGAGCAGAGGTTTTCCTTCTGTGCTGTGTTTTTATGTGCTTTTGGCATCCCTGGACCACATTGGAAGAAGAATTGTCTTAGGTCACGCATAAAGTACACTAACACTAATGACAGCTGATGAGCTGAAAAAACAAAATCGTCACAAAAACATCTCATAATGTTTTAAGAAAGTTTACAAATTTTTGTTGGGCCACATTCAAAGCCATCCAGGGCCACATACGGCTGTGGGTTGGACAAGCTTGCTAGCATGGTGCCATCCGACAAACATTAAAAATACACATGAGAAAGCATTTTTTTTTTTTTTTTTTTTTTTTGCTTATGAGCTAGCTTGTTTTTCCTTAACTTTTTTTTTTTTTCTTTTCATGGGACTAAAATTAGAGAGGAAAATTAAATATCAATGTTAGGCAGAATGAGCCACTAAGAAGAGGTGTGGGACAGACATGTCCTGGGAATGGAGGAATAAGGCAGAGGCTGAGACTGAAAGTAAAATCTGATTTGGGTCTTGAAGGCTAAGGAGGAGGCAGCATGGAACAGCGATAAGAACGTGGATCTTGGCCGGGCACGGTGGCTCACGCCTGTAATCCCAGCACTTTGGGAGGCCGAGGCGGGCGGATCACAAGGTCAGGAGATCGAGACCATGGTGAAACCCCGTCTCTACTAAAAATAGAAAAAATTAGCCGGGCGCAGTGGAGGGCGCCTGTAGTCCCAGCTACTCGGGAGGCTGAGGCGGGAGAATGGCGTGAACCCGGGAGGCGGAGCTTGCAGTGAGCCGAGATTGCGCCACTGCACTCCAGCCTGGGCGACAGAGCAAGACTCCGTCTCAAAAAAAAAAAAAAAAAAAAAAAAAAGAACGTGGATCTTAGAATGTGTATCCTGACTCTAACCTTTACTGAGTGAGTGACTCTAAGCAGGCTGAATATCCCAGTAAGATAATGTATAGAAGCACTGCTTCTATACATTCTATACATTATTATAAGTCAGAAAATACATGCAGGAAATAGAAACCACTCTAGCGATGGTCTGGATGTTTATATGCACCCCAAATTCATATGTTTAAATCTTCACTCTCAAGGTGACAGAGTTAGTAGGTGAGGCCATTGGGAAGTGATTTGTTCAAGGGGACAGAGCCCTGATATGTGGGATTAGTGCCTTTATAAAGGAGGCTCGAGTGAGACCCCTCACCACTCCCACCATTTGAGGACACTCCTGGGAGGTGCTACCTATGAACAAGGAAGTGGGCCCCCAATAGACACCAAATATGTTGGAGCCTTGCTCTTGGACTTCCCAGCCTCCAGATGTATGAGAAATAAATTTCTCTTGTTTGTAAGTCACCTAATCTATGATATTTTGTTAAAGCAGCCTGAATGGACTAAGATGGTATTTCAATCAGAATAGAGTTTAAAATAGAAAAATAAGTGGTTACAAAATGTAGGTGAGATGGCAGGAACTGAAGACACAGGGCCACTGATAAGCTTCAAGACTTCTCTTGCAGCTGCCACCCAGTTCAGGAGGTTGCAGGAAACCACATTCACCATCATAGCTGCCCCAGAGCCTCAAATCGGTTTTCACACCAGCTTTCTGGTGACTGCACAAGCTCCCATTTGATGAGCATGTGCATCAGCCAATACTGACACTAAGGAGAATGACCCTCTTCCATTACACTTTCTAATCTCATTAGCGTACAACTCATCGCTGGACTCTAAATTGTATCAAACTTAACAGTCAAGGAAACTGAGAATATAATTTTTAGCTTTCTGGCCCATGTGATACAAGACCAAGTGGAGGCAGAGGTGGTGGAAATGGATATTAACAACACGTAGTATAAGTATTAAGTGCAGAGAATCAAGAAATGCTAGTCTGCATAGGAGGAGCAAGTAATGTTCAGTGAAGTCAGCCCAGAGATTGGTGTCAGGGTTTTGGAAGGCATTAAAATATATATCTTCCCTTTACACTGGAGAGAAGCCCAATGATAAAGGGAAATGGAAAAGAAGGAAACATAACTGGATATATTTCTCATTCACTCAATAAAAATTAACAATAAGTTTCTATTCTTTATTTTTTTTTTAGTTTTAGTTTACTTTTTGTAGACAGTCTTGCTCTGTCACCCAGTCTGGAGGGCAGTGGCATGATCATAGCTCTCTGCAGACTGGAACTCCTAGCTTGAAGCCCTCTTCCTGCCTCAGCCTCCTGAGAAGCTGTGACAACAGATATGTGCCACTGTGCCTGACTATATCTATATATTTTTAGAGATGGGAGTCTCACTGTCCTGCCCAGGCTTCTCTTGAACTCCTGGTCTCAAGTGATCTTCCTGACTCAGCCTCCCAAGTAGTTGGGATGACATGCGTGAGCCACTGCGCCAGGATTCCATTCTATCTGGCTAAGATTCTATCCGTCTTAGGATTTCATTCTATCTGGCTACAATAATAAAGATAATATCACAGCTTGCTCACACCCTGTGGCTGGACCCCATATCTTTTTCCCACCCACCTACCAAAAGACTGAGGCCCATTTTCCATTGGCTCTCATTCAGACTCTGTCAGTTAGGATCTTCCCTTTCCCACTCAATCCTCTAGGGTGATAAGCACATTTTCCAGCAGCTCTGGAGTCACGACTGCTTACAAAAACTGTGCCAATCCAAACAAGTCCAGCTGGAAGGTGCTGGACTTCCTTTCCTCTGCCATCTTCCCCGCTGAAATCACAGGGAGTTTTGAACCTCATGACCAGCAGACAGGAGCTGAAGCAAGAGACACAAGTCTCATTTCCCTAGGGAGAAGCACAGAGCTGTTAGAATGGTCCCTGCCTTATTCTTTCAAAAAATTTTGACACCCTCAAAAACGGCACAATTGAAGTAGAAGGTCAAACAATAATTGAAATGGAAGGATAAACAGTACACGATATTACGAAACTAAAATGAAGCCAAAATGTTCTCACTCTTTCACCTCAATATAACCTCCAGAAAATCAGGGAATTTTTCTTTTATTTTTTTTGAGAGAGTGTCTCATTCTGTTGCCCAGACTGGAGTAGAGTGACATGATCACAGCTCAATGCAGCCTCCACCTCCTGGTGATCACCTCAGGTGATCCTCCCACCTCAGTCTCCTGAGCAGCTGGGACTACAGGCACGTGCCACCATGCCTAGCTAATTTTTGATTTTTTTGTAGAGATAGGCTCTTGCTATGTTGCTCAGGCTAGCCTCAAACTCGTGGACACCAGCAATCCTCCTACCTTGGTCTCCCAAAGTGCTGAGATTAAAGGTGTGAGCCACTGCACCTGGCCTTTGTCTGTCCTACGTATTGTTATATTTCCCTGCAATCTGTATTGGGGGTAAGAGACAATGACTCCTATTGAGGTGGAGGGCATCGTGTTTCAGAGAAGTTGGCACTCAACAACTATTTCATTTGCTCTTCCACATTTTCTAGCCTCTTTTGCAGTTTGGTTGGCTGTACAATTAGTTCTGGCCAATTAGTGAGTGAAAATGACATTTGTAGGCTATGGTAGTTAAAAGCCTAGAGCTTTCTCCATCTTTCTCTTCCTTCCCTGAAGCAACTTTGGGAACCATTGTCTTGATTCATAATACAGAAGAACCCTGGCCCTCTGAGTCATTAAGAGTGTACACCTGTCCCATGACCTGCATCAGGTTTTACATGAATAAAAGATAAAGTTTTGTTGGGCTGAGTCACTGAGATTTCAGGGATTATCTGTTATTGCAGCATAGCTTAGACTATCTTGACTAATAAACACTGCATTATTCATATATTAATTCAACTGACATTTATTGAGTGCTCCAGAGTGTTAGTCACAAGAGCATTTAGGAACTGGCAAAAAGATAAGCAGCTATAGAAGCAAATTCTAAGAGATATGAAATTCAAAGGAAATTGTCAACACTTTTCTGGCTCAGCTTTTATGAAAATCTTCGGAGTTCAGTAGCTCTTTGTTCAATGGAACAGAAGTGCTAAGTAATTTGAGACTGCCATATGTGTAGAGAAGATGCAAAAAATGAAAATAATTATTCCTTACATGTTTATGTGCTTCACATTTACAAAGCCTGTTAGAAATGCATGGTCTCATGAGAAGTTTATCAATAATATTGTGAGGATGATATGTGAGGTATGATTGCTCTCATTTCACCCTGGTGGAAAATGAAACTTGGTCAGGGGAGAGCCACATTGCTGATAAATAACAGAATCAAATCTGAAGCTGTTTTGAGCCAATGTCCCATACACCAAGCTTCCTGCTAATAGACAGCCTGATACATTGAGGCGTAAGTTAAGGAGGGAGAAATGGAGTAGCCCAAAGAACTCTGGTGAATAGTTTTGACGTAAAGAGTAAAAATGTTAGTTCTGACTCAGTGAGTAATAGAAGCCACATAGGTCTTAAACAGAGCATCTTTGTATTTAATGTACCTTTTGCTGTGCCACCTGACTCCATGGGAATTGTTAGGAAGTAAGCAAAGAAGCAAGACCAGGTTTGGACATTTAAATCTTCAGAATCAAATGCAGGGAGAAGAATTACAGAGCGCTAGGAAGGGCTAGGATCTCACCTTAGTCCTGGCCATCCCCTGTGATAGTTTCTGGAAAATTTTGGAAAATGGCTTCTCCCTGGGACAGTTATCAAAGGCATATGTTCTAGGATTATAGATCCAGTTCATAGTAACATGAAATGATACCTTCTAGGCTCAGTAGCTAATAACCACACAAATGTTGTGGTCCCAACTACAGATTATCACTACATAGCTGGAGGTATTAGAGCCACATAGAGACTTTGGCACCTGATTGGAAAAGTTGTTCCAAGTCGGCCTCAGAGGGAGGCTGTGCATCTCTCCCAGGTCCTTGAACCTCTTGTTTCCAGTGCCAAAATTAACAAATGTTAGAAGCAGACTCTCACTATTCAACAATGTGTAAGCCATAAACTGAAACAACATTAACCTTTTAAGAATCAATCTCAGCATTAATCTAGCATCCACATTCTCCCTTTACCTCTACGAAAAGTCTATTTCTGCAACTTGGCTTATAGCATCTCTAGAAGTTCCCTCTTGCCTTCTATCACCTAATGTCTCTCAATTCTTCAAACCCTAACTCAGGGTTTCTCTTCTTCTGGGAACCTTCTCCTGTCCATCCCTTCCAAGTTCAGACCATACATTTAACCATTCAATTCACATCTATTGAATGCTTGCTTTATTGCCGAAACTGTCTTAGGCATTGGGGACACAACGGTGAACTGGAAAGCTCAGATCAATGGGCTAACTTCCAGTCTAGCAGACCACAGTATTTGCTTCCTGCTATCTGCTTCTATAACAAATTCAAGGACTACTACATTGGCCCTCACAATATGCTGCTGACATGAATCCTTGGCTATCTTTGTGCAGATAAGCTCTTTTATGTCGACAGCCATTTGTGTGTCACACATTTCTGATCTCTGCAGTGCCAAGCAAAGGAGTAGGCTAATTGATGAATATCTACTAGTTTATGTAAGTGACTAATATTATCTTGTGTCATAGAACTAATGGGGGTGAGGAGGAAGAGTGAGGGAAGGGATGTGTTTAGACTTGGTTTGCCTAGAGCACAGACCCAGAGATGTGTTAGAATAATGAGTAATAATAATAATAATGAATAAACCACAGGCACCGGCCAGGGCCTGTTTATTACCAAACTCATCAAGGAAGTATGACGGTAAACCTCTTCTGGTTGAATGACTTAGCTTATACTACTTGTTTAAGCTTACCAAGTGAAATTCTGTCATGAAACATAACTTTTTTTTTTTAAAGGATTCCTAAAGGTTGACTTTTGAGTTGTGATTTCTGGGGACACAGTCAAGACTTGTGATTACCTGTACATCTGATTTATGGGGAATCATTTGTGCAAAACCAAGAGAGGCACAGTATCGAAGAGTATAGATTCTCCTCCTTTTAGATAATATGTACTGCAGAACTTTTTACTTACTGAATTCGTTATATAGGACCCCAAGTCAATTTACATAAATGTTTTTGCACAAATGTAAAAAAAAATTGACTATGGAATTATGGTTATTTTTAAAGCCAGAGAAATCCTGATTTCACATGAAGAAATTGAAGCATAAATACCCTAAATGACTTGTCAAAGATCAGGCAATCAGTGAGTGTCAGAAGCTGAGCTGAAATGCAGAACTCACAGCGTCTGCCTGTGTACTTTACGCCACATCACAGTAAAGTGTAAAAGCATGTTAGAGAGTTGCAAGCGTGCCTTTGAAGCCGTTCTCTATCTGTCATTATAAATACCCAGCCTGATAGAGCTCAGTGGTGTTCTTCCAAGAATGTGAAGCATAGACTGCAGAGAATCCACAGCAAGAGGGGTTAAAATTAAACCTGCGGGAATTAATCTCCAACTTTCTAGGCACGGGCAAAGTGAGAGTATATCAATCAGGGAAGAAAAAATGCAAAGTCCAGAAAATGAGACAATATCTTAACGTGCCATAGAATATGGAAAGCAGGAAAACATGGTGAGGACTGAGGCCTATGCACGGTCATTTCCCAGACCCCCAGATCCTTGTTTATTTACTCCCTTGTGTTAGTTTCTCGTGGCTGTTATAACAAATTATCACAAACTTCCTAGCTCAAAACAACAGAAATATATTTTATTGCAGTTCTGGAGACCAGAAATCCAAAATAAAGTGTTGGCGGGGTCATGTTCCCTCCTAAAACTCTAGGAGAGAATCCTTCCTTCCCTCTTCCAGCTTCTGGTGGCTCCAGGCATTCCTTGGTCTGTGGCTGCATCTCTCCAGTTTCTGCCTCCGTGGTCATGTTGCCTCCTCCCTTTCTGTGTGTTTTCTCCCCTCTGTGTCTTATAAGGATTTGGGTGAGGATCTCTGGACAGCATTTAGGCCCCACCCAGATAAGCCACGATTGTCTCTTCATCTCCTGATCTTTGATTACATTTTCCAAGACTCTTTTCCCAAATAAAATCACATCACAAGTTCGTTTGACATGAATATTCTTTGGGGGCATTATTTTTTAGCCACTCTCCCACTTCTATTATTGCACATATTCATTATTTGGGTAATTATTTTTGACAACCCTCATCCGCACTGAGAGAGTTCATGGGGGCCATAAGCCTTGTCTGTTTCACTCACTGCTGCTCCCAAAGCACCTAGCACAGTGCCTGGGACATAGTAGATGTTTAATGATATTTGGTAGGTTAATAAAAATTTATTAATTTCTTATTATATATTATTAATTTATTGATGAAAATGGGTTTTAATTTTATTAAATTAGTAGTTTGCTTGCCTCAAGGAGTTTACGATCTAGTGGGGGAGTTAGCTAGCTAGATATTTCACATACATAATAGTGTGGCAAGTGCCAAATAAATAGAGCCTAGATTTTGAAAAGCTTTTAACGCTTTTGGATTTTATTTTATAAAACAACATTTAGATGGGATTTCCAGGCATAAGCAGTAATATTTAAAATTTGCTATTTTGATAGTAAATAGCAGTTTTATAGCTGTTGTGTAATTTCAAGTACAAATATCTATTATGATTCATGCTCAACTACATTAGCCCACGGGATTATCCTAAGGGGTAAATTATATATTTGGCATAAATCCAACCGCTGGAAAATACTCACTTGAAAAATGCACAATTATGTCATTTTTGCGGTGCATTTTATAAATAAATCTGAGTCTTCAAATCAGAATGTTCTTGAATGTTGACCAGCACCTGTGAATTATATAAGATCAAAACATCATTCAATGTTGAATACTATTTTGAATGTTCATTCATTCATTCATTCATTCAATCCTTTCATAGATATTTATTGAGATCCTACTGTGTGTTGTTCTGGGAGCTGGAGGTGCAATTTCAATAAGAATGTAGTCCCTACTTTTAAAGGGCTCATTGTCTATGTTACCCAGATTCTCCAGAAAGCAGATGCATCTGACAAAGTAAGAATTTCAGGAGGCTTATTGGAGAGTAAGCTGTGAATGTGAAAGGGTGAGGAAGCAGGATTGGACAAGGGAATCCTTTATGCCAAAAAGCGGATATGACAAAGGAAAGAGGGAGGAGGAAGGATGAGGAAGAGAGAGCATCAGACTACAATGCAGATCTGATGAAGTCTTAGCCAACCCAAGATTCCCTACTAAAGGAGTCCTGAGTTGGCCCTGGTGCCACTGTTATACTCAGTCATTGGCTGGGGCTGCCCGAAAAGATCATGGCCTCAGCTTCAAAGCTCAGGCAGAACTTGAAGGCATTAACAGCTGGAGGCTGTCAGCTAACTGCACTCCTTGCAGCTAAATAGCCAGTTCTTTCTTGAAGGGAGATCACAGCGACGCAACCCCATGGCTGCCACATAGTGTGATCGGGATGAAGGCAAATAAACAGGCAATTTAGATCCAGTAAGGGTAATGACAGAGTGCCATGGGAGCTTAGCCATGGAGCACCAAACTCCAACTTCAGGACAGGAAAACTTCCAGGAAGAAGTAGGGTTTAAGAGGATGCCTGGATTGTAAGTAGGAGTTAGCCAAATGAAGGAGGCAGGAGTAGGCAGAGAGTGTTCAAGGTTGGAGAACATGATATACAAAGCCTTGTGGGAGAGAAAGCATGGCACATTTGAGAAAATAGCAAGACCTGCTGTATGATTTTAGTATCACATTGCAGGGAGGTGATAGCAAGGGACAAAGCTGGAGAAGTACATGGAGGTAAAGAACGGAGGGCCTTGTCCACCCCATTAAGAAATGCAGGCAGCATAACCACATACAACACGGCCTGTAGATATGAAAATACAAATACCAACAATTTTTCCCCATTGGACTTTGTAGAGAATCCTGAAGACCCCATATCCCAATTCTCTGTGTTTAGATACTAGTGATCCATAGGAAAAGGCAGCTATGTTACCTATGAGGAATAATAACATTCATTATTACCCATTGCTCTTTTGTCCACTCTTTTTATTCAAGGTTACACAGTTCATCTCCCAGTAGGAGAGAAATCACAAGACTGATCGGTTTGGTTGGAGAGAATGGGAAGCACAGAGCCAGGGAGCTCTCAGAAGCATCAGGCCAAGGTAACAGAGCAAAAAGCTGACGAACCACACTGGGTTCCGAGTATCAGAATAGGGACTGGAAAAGAGCCGAGAATGTTTTGTGCTACTTCTAACTTAGAGAGAAGGATTTTTAAAATGAGCCCTGGGATTTCACTTATATGATCCTATTCTGAGAAAATAATCATAAATTTGAAGATTTATAATGATTGCTGAGGGCAGTAATGATGGCTAAAATCGAATTGGTGATTGCCATTTTCATGCGAGATAATGCTTAGAACAGCCATGTTATACCTAAGAGGCAGGAACTCCTTTTTTTTTTTTTTTTTTTTTTTTTGACACAGAGTCTCATTCTGTTGCCCAGGCTGGAGTGCAGTGGCACGATCGCAGCTCACTGCAAACTCCGCCTCCTGGGTTCAAGTGATTCTCATGCCTCAGCCTCCTGAGTAGCTGGGATTACAGGCACACACCACCATACCTGGCTAATTTTTGTATTTTTAGCAGAGATGGGGTTTCACCATGTTGGCCCAGCTGGTCTAGAACACCTGACCTCATATGATCCGCCCACCTCGGCTTCCCAAAGTTTTGGGATTACAGACTTGAACCACCATGCCCAGCCAACAGGAACTATTAATCGTGCCCCTTTTTCCTATTAGATTTTTTTCTTTTTTGTTTTGTTTTTTGAGATGGAGTTTCATTCTTGTTGCCCAGGCTGGAGTGCAATAGCACAACCCTGGCTCATTGCAACCTCTGCCTCCCTGGTTCAAGTGATTCTCCTGTCTCAGTCTCCCGAATAGCTGGGATTACAGGCCTGTGACACCATGCCCCGCTAATTTTTTGTCTTTTTAGTAGAGACAGGGCTTCACCATGTTGGTCAGGCTGGTCTCAAACTCCTGACCTCTTGATCCGCCCGCCTCGGCCTCCCAATGTGCTGGGATTACAGGCATGAGTCACCACGCCCGGCCCCTAAGAGAAAATTAAAGCTAAGAGAGGTTAAAGAACGTGTCCAAGGTCACATAGTTAATATGCACAGAAAGGTTAAACAAAGCATTGTTTTAATTTCAATTTTATTGTAGAGACAGTGTCTTGCTCTGTTGCTCAAGCTGGAGTGCAGTGGTGCAATAAGCTCACTGTAACCTCAAACTCCTAGACTCAAGAGATCCTCCTGACTTAGCCTCCTAAGTAGCTAGGATTACTCCTTGCTGATTTTTTTCACCGTGTGTGTGTGTGTGTGTGTGTGTGTGTGTGTGTGTTGGTAGAGATTTTTTTTTTCTTTCTTTTTGAGATGGAGTCCCTCCAAGCTGGAGTGCAGTGGTGTGATTTTTTCTCACTGCAACCTCCGCCACCCAGGTACAAGTGATTCTCCTGCCTCAGTCTCCAGAGTAGCTGGCATCACAGGCATGCACCACCATGCCCGGCTAATTTTTTTTTTTTTTTTTTTTTTGAGACGGAGTCTCGCTCTGTCACCCAGGCTGGAGTGCAGTGGCGCGATCTCCGCTCACTGCAAGCTCCGCCTCCTGGGTTCACGCCATTCTCCTGCCTCAGCCTCCCGAGTAGCTGGGACTACAGGCGCCGCCACCTCGCCCGGCCAATTTTTTTGTATTTTAAGTAGAGACGGGGTTTCACCGTGTTAGCCAGGATGGTCTCGATCTCCTGACCTCGTGATCCGCCCGTCTCGGCCTCCCAAAGTGCTGGGATTACAGGCTTGAGCCACCGCGCCCGGCTACCCGGCTAATTTTTGTATTTTTTTGATAGAGACGGGGTTTCACCATGTTGGCCAGGCTGGTCTTGAACTCCTGACCTCAAGTGATCCACCCGCCTGGGCCTGGGATTACAGGCATGAACCACCTCATGCTGAGATTACAGGCATGAGCCACCGTGCCTGGTTGAGATGGAGTCTTTCTATGCTGCTCAGGCTGGTCTCAAACTCATGGGTTCAAGAGATCCTCCTGCCTCAGCATTATTTTTTAAAATTACAAATGACCTAGAGGGAAACTATTAATTTTGGGTATGTATATATTCAGGAATATTAAGTGGTTATTAGAAAAATGTTTTCGAGGCCGGGCGCGGTGGCTCAAGCCTGTAATCCCAGCACTTTGGGAGACCGAGACGGGTGGATCACGAGGTCAGGAGATCGAGACCATCCTGGCTAACACGGTGAAACCCCGTCTCTACTAAGAAATACAAAAACCTAGCCGGGCGAGGTGGCGGGCGCCTGTAGTCCCAGCTACTCGGGAGGCTGAGGCCGGAGAATGGCATGAACCCGGGAGGCGGAGCTTGCAGTGAGCTGAGATCCGGCCACTGCACTCTAGCCTGGGCTACAGAGCGAGACTCCGTCTCAAAAAAAAAAAAAAAAAAGTTTTCGAGTTGTCGTTAATGACATTAACAAACATATATGTTATGATTTTTAGTGAAAAAAGTGGAATGTAAAATCTTACAAACATCATGATCTCCTTTTAAAAAAACTGCTTCATTGAGGTATAATATATACACCATAAAATTTACCCACTTCAAGTGTATAATTTAATGATTTTTGGAAAATTTACAGAATACAACCATTACCACAATCCAGTTCTAGAATATTTCCATCATCTTCTCCCCCTCGAAAAACCATTCATACCTTTGTGCAGTTAATCCCTATTTCCATCTCCAGTCACAGACAATCCTAACATACTTTCTTGCTAACAGATTTGCCTTTCTGGACATTCCGTACAGTGTGTAATCATGTCACAGGTGGTTATTTACATCTTTCTTCTTTCACTTAGCATAATGTTTTTGAGCTTTACTCACGTTACAGCATGTTCAATGGTTTGTTATTTTTAACTGCTGAATAGTAGTTCTATTGTATGGTTATATGGCATTTCGCTTATCCATTTACCAGTTGATGGACATTTGGGTTGTTTCTACTTTTTGGTAATTATGAATAAGGCCGCTATAAACATTGCCTGCAAATCTTTGTGTGGACATACATACAATTTTATTTTTCTTGAGTATATGTGTAAGTGTATAATTGCTGGGTCATATGGTAAATGTGTGCTTAACTTTTTTTTTTTTTTTTTTTTTTTTTGAGACAAAGTCTTATTCGGCAGCCCAGGCTGAGGGGTGCAGTGGCACCATTACAGCTCACTGCAACCTTGAGCTCCCAGGCTCAATCAATCCTCCCACCTAAGCCTCCCAAAATGTTGGGATGACAGGCATGAGCCCATCAGCAGTTCACAAGGATTCCAGCTTTTCCACATTCTCACCAACACTTGAAGTTATACATGTTTTTATTCTAGCCATTCTGGTAGATGTGAGGTGATGGCTCATTGTGGTTTTATGTATTTACATAAAGACCAATAACGTTCAATGTTTATAAATAAGCTTATTTTCCATCTGTATATTTTCAAATATTTTGCCCATTTTTATTGGGTTATTTTCTTACAACTGAATTTTGAGTATTCTTTATATCTTCTGGGCTCAAGTCCTTTCTCCCAGTTTCTTTCTCTTAACAGAGTCTTCCAAAGAACAGGAATTTTTAATTTTGATGAAAAATATAACTTTTTTCTTTTATGGGTTGTGTTATTTGGTGCATTGTCTAAGACATCACTGCCTAATCCATGGTTCCCAAAATTTTCTCCTATATTTTCTTCTAGAAGTTTTACAGTTTCAAGTTTTGCATTTATGCCCATGATCCATTTTTAGTTACTTTACCATAATGTGAGTTATGAAGTTTTTACTTTTTTATTTTTTTGCATATGGACAGCAAATTGTTCCAGAATTATTTGTTAAAAAGACCATCATTATCAACTGAATCACCTTTGTTCTTTTATTGAAAATTAGTTGACCATATACATACAGGTCTATTTTTGGACTCTATTCTGTAACACTGACCTATTTGTTCATCTTGCAACCAATACCACATTGTCTTGAATTCTTTAATTCCAGCGATTCTCAACTGAAAGTGATTTTGCCCCCCTCCCTTCCCATCACCAGGGGATATTTAATAAAGTCTGAATACATTTTTTATTGTTATAACGGAAGAGGTGCTACTGCTATGTGGTGAGAAGAGGCCAAGGATGCCAAGGATGCTACTAAATATCCTTCTAAATACAGGACAGTCCCCAAAACAAAGAGTTATCTAGTTCCAAATGTCAATACTGCCTCTATTGAGAAACTCTGCTTTTGAATTTATGATATAAATCTTTAACTCATCACATGCCTTCAAGTGTATTATATTATTTCACCTGTAGTATAAGAATCTTACTTCAGTATATTCTCCCTGCCTTTATACTATTGTTGCAATTTTACTTCTACATGTTATAAATATTACAGTACATCATTATTATTGTTTTTTCCCTTTTTTTAAGAGACAGGGTCTTGTTTTGTCCCCCAGCCTGGAGTGTAGTGGTGCAGTCACATCTCACTGCAGCCTTGAACTCCTGGGCTTAAGTGATACTCTTGCTTCAGCCTCCCGAGTAGCTAGTACTACAGGCACATGCCTCTGCACCCAGCTTTTTTTTTTTTTTAATTTTTTGTAGAGATGGGTTCTTGCTATGTTGCCCAGGCTGGTCTCAGACTCCCTGCCTCAAGCAGTCCTCCTGTCTTGGCCTCCCAAAGTACTGAAATTATAGGCATGAGTCACCACTCCTGAACATTATTATTGTTGCTTTAAATAATTGATCATCTCTTTAAAAATTAAAATAGGAAGAAGAGTATTTATATTTACCAATTCCAAGGTTCTTCTTTTCTTTGTGTAGATCCAAATTTCCACGTGTTTATTTTCCTTGTGTTTTAAGTGCAAGTCTGTTTCTGATGAATTCTTTTAGCTCTATATACATCTGAAAAAATTTTTATTTTGCCTTCATGTTGAAAGGTAGTTTTCTGGAGTATTTTTTCAAATTGTTGGAAAGCCAGGGATAGTGACACACACCTGTAGTCCCAGCCTCTTGGGAGGAGGTGGGGGAATCACTTGAGCCCAGGAGTTCAAGAACAGCCTGTGCAACATAGTGAGACCAATCTCTAAAACATTTTTTTAAATTCTAGTTTGACGGATTTTTTCCTACAATATCTTAAAATGTTTCTCCACTGTTTTCTAGCTCACGTTATTTCTAATGAGAAATCTGTTATCATCCTTATCTTTGCTCTTTTGTATGAGTCTTTTTTTCTCTAGCTGCTTTAAAAATTGTTCTCTTTATTACTAGTTTTAATAACATTGGTTACAATGTACACCATTGGCGTCTCTTTCTTATGTTTCTTGTACTTGAGTTTTATTGAGCTTCTTGGATGTATAAGTTTATACTTTTTAATCAAGTTTGGGAAATATTTAACCATTACTTTTTCAAATGTTTTTTAGCCCCTCCTGTTTGGGCCTCCAATTACATTTATATTTAACTTATGATGTTGTCCCACAGCTCAGTAATACTCTATTTGTTTTTAAAGAAGAAGAAATTTAAAAAGTAAACAGCAATCATCAAAAACCTGGAGTGATCATAGCAGGAACCAAAGACAGATTAAGATACTGAAGTACCAAAAATCAATGCAAAAGATATAACATGGGGAGCTCTAGTGGGGGCTGGGAAATCCACGGGGCATACAGACTCTGTAACAATGAAATGGAAGCCAGACCAACCTTAAGGCATCTGACCTGCCATCTTCCTAAAGACCCAAGAGTGAAGAGATTAGATTTAGCACCAACTCAGATATAAAGAGCATGTCCAATTTTGGTCTTTACAACTTAGAAGACATATAACAAAGCAGAAAAGGGTTCAGAAAAGAGCAGAAAGATGGCCAAATAATTTTCAAATAGAACCTCTGAAGAAAGGATAAATGAATTTGGGTTGTTTACCCAGAAAAAGAAAGGCCAAAGTTCTACTTAATACTTGTTTTCAAGAATTTAAAGTTGGAATCTGACTAGATTCTACATCCCCAGAACACAGAACTAGCTGCCACCACCCCCACCAAAAAAGTAAAACATTTAAGATTTAGGATTGAAATAATCAACTGAGATTCAAAATAGCAAGAATTTTGTTTGTTTTGTGTTTTTCCCTTTCTTTCTTTTTTCTGCCTTTCTGCCTTCCTTCCTTTCTTCCTTTCTCTCTTTTTCTCTCCCTTTCTTTCTTTCTTTCTTTCTTTCTTTCTTTCTTTCTTTCTTTCTTTCTTTCTTTCTTTCTTTCTTTCTTTCTCTTTCTTTCTTTCTTTCTTTCTTTCTTTCTTTCTTTCTTTCTTTTTCTTTCTTTCTTTCTTTCTTTCTCTCTCTCTCTCTCTCTCTTTCTTTCTTTCTTTCTTTCTTTCTTTCTTTCTTTCTTTCTTTCTTTCTTTCTTTCTTTCTTTCTTTCCTTCTTCCTTCCTGCCTTCCTTCCTTCCTTCGTTCCTGCCTTCCTGCCTTCCTTTCTTTCCTTTCCTTTCCCTTCCCTTCCCTTCCTTCCCTTTCCCTTTCCCTTTCTCCTTCCTTCCCTCCCTCCCTCCCTCCCTCCCTCCTTCCCTCCCTCCTTCCTTCCTTCCTTCCTTCCTTCCTTCCTTCCTTCCTTCCTTCCTTCCTTCCTTCCTTCCTTCCTTCCTTCCTTCTTTTTTGACAGAGTTGCTCTCGTGCCCAGGCTAGAGTGCAATGGCAGAAGATTAGCTCACTGCAACCTTTGCTCACCAGTCTCAAACAATCCTCCTGCCTCAGCCTCCTGAGTAGCTGGGACTACAGGTGTGCACCATCAAACCTGGCTAATTTTTGCATTTTTTGTAGAGACAGGATTTCATCATGTCACCCAGTCTGGTCTTAACTCCTGGCCTCAAGCAATTCACCCCCCTCAGCCTCCCACAGTGCTGGGATTACAAGCGTAAGCCACTGTGCCTGGGCAAGAATTTCTTGATTCAGGAGACATGAAGGTTTGGAAAAGTCCACCACTGGTAGTGGAATTTGTTCCCAGTGCTTTATGCAACACAAGTACAACACCATTCATAATCAGAAGTGAATGTTTTAAAATGGTGACTGAAAGTCTATGAAATGTTACATAATTACTGTGAATAGATCCATTTAATACCTGCACATTTGATAAGCTGTGGGTTATGCCAGACATTCCTAACCCCTTGGCTGGCTAAAGAGAGCTGGCAAGGGAAGCCAGAGAATCACTGCTCATAAGCATGTTTTTCTCCTGGTCTTCGTGTCAGTTAGTTTTCACTGCATAACAAAACATCCCACAACTCAGTGCCATAAAATAATTATTTATTTTTCCTCATGTAGGGTTAAGTGGCTTGGGTTCAAGTGGTAGCTGCTGAATTGGCTCTGTGTCTGAGTGTTTGCTGTAGAACCTGGGTAAAGGGGAAACAGCTACCTGAAGGAAAGTAGTCGTAATAGGGATGAGTGAAGAGCCAGAGGGCAAGCCCCACTGCACAAGCACAATTCAGCCCTTTGCTCATGTCAAACCCACTAGCATCTCATTAGTCAAGCTCAAAGTCAAGGGAAAGGAAAATACACTCTATTTTGTGGAAGGAACTGCAAAATATACTCAAAGCATGTGGACAGAGAGGGGCAGAAAAAAAAAATGAGGTCAAACATACAATCTACTTCCCTCTGCAAAGAGAGAAAAAGCCAACTTACACAGGTAGCCAAAACCCAAGTGGCTCGGTATTAAGGTGCCAGTTATGAGACTGGTCCATGCTCCAGGCACATTCTTCTTTGCATTGGCTGTCTTAAGCTTCATTTCCCTCGTTGGTCTTATAACTGAACTTGCCCTTTGATACTGCTGTAGACGGGAGATGACCAGAGGCTACACCATGGGTTGAGGGTTAATCTAGGTTGGAGTGGTATCTCCACCTTTCCCCTTCCTCTATATCCTTCAAAAGCAAAAACCTATCTACCTTCTATGTTTCTTATCTGAACTAATGGTTTTACAATCTATCCAGTCATTCAATTTGGAAACCTGAGCTTCATCTTTAATTCCTCTTTTTCTTCATCCCGTCATCCAATTGTTTTAAATCTCTTTAATCTACATCTGAGATGAATTTCTCTCCAAGTATCTCTGCTACCTTCCCCGTTTAGATCCCTTTTGTCTTTTATTTGGATTACTGCAGTGACCCTAACTGGTCTCCTGTTCTATCCTTGATCTCCTCAGTCCATCCACTACACTGCAGCCAATTACCTTTGGAAAAAGCAAACTAGATCATGTCAATGCCTGCTTAAGCAAAAGTCAAAGTGCAAATTACACACAAGTGCACACAAACACACGTAAACACACACACACACAATAAAGAATAATACCAAAATCTTTATCATGACACTCAAGGGTCTCCAAAATCTGGCTCCCTTTTCAGCTTTATTTCATTTCACCCCACCTGTACTCTAATCACACTGAGCTACCTATTCTTTAAACATGCCACCCACTTCAATACGTTCTTGTATGTGTAGCTGATATTCGCCATGCATGGGATGCCCTTCCAGACAGCCTCTGTCAGACCAAAATTTCTAATCAAACATCACTGTTCTTTCAGAATTAATCATTCTTTCCTTTGTGTTCCCATGACACGCTGTTCATAATGTTATCATAATGCGGATCTCACATAAATGTACATGTATCAATTATTCACAGAAGCCCCAGGAAGAAAGAAGAGCATAAATAACTTTTTGTACAATGCAGAAAACTTTTCAGGAAGCACTTAGCCTGGAAGTTGTTCTTTCTCTTTCTGAGGTCCAGGGTGTTCTATAGAGCTCATACCATTAAATTTTAGTATACACCAACAATCTATATAGCTGTAATAGGCAGTACTGCAGAATAGGCATTGTGCATCCTACGGCCCAGCAGTGCAAATGTTTGTGCAATAGAAAATTAGGAATAATAATAGCATGAGTTACAGTAAAATATCCAATAAACACTTAAAACCTGAACCTTGAGAGCAATGACAGAAAAAGAAAATGACAATCCTTTGTAACACTATGCCAGCTTTGGTATAAAAAAGTAAGCAAACAGCCTAGCAAGGGACCAGTTTGGGGCAGCAAATGGATGGAGCAAATAGGCATAAAACCAGGAGGTAAACTAGAAGAATTAGGTCCCACCATGATGGCGACATTCCCTTGGGTGACACTGTTAGCAAGACTGCTCACACTGTAATTAAATTTTAGTTATATCTGCATATTGGTTATGGCTTCATTATTAAACTTTAATTCTGTATATATATGTTTGTGTAATGAATACACATATATGTATTTATTTGTATCTATTTAGTACATTATATCTAATGAATTATAAAGTGTGGGTTCAATCAAGCTGTTTAATCTTTTTTCTTATTTCTACTAAGTCCTGGGGAGGAAATGCTGTTGCGTTTTGCCAAAGTTAGAATGGACTCAACCCTAAATTAAAATAACTATCTAATGCTCAGAACACACAGACCAGATACATCACTGAAGAATGTGGTCGATTAGCGGTGTTTTTGGGGGGATGGGCCATATCTAACAATAGTTTATAATACAGTATCTTAAAGTTCTTTATGGTTTTATTCAGTTATGAGAGGATCAAGGCAGGAGCTCATATTGTATCCAGTGTAAAACTCATCACTGTTTCTGGCATATCATAGGTGCCCAATCAGTGCTCACCGATATAAATTTCATGGGCACCAGAAGGATGCCTATTGATGTAACCTGGACTGTATTGGAAATTGACGTGCTCCAAGGAAGGAGAATGCTAGGGTGCTCCTAGCATTCTGGAGAAGAGCCTCAGTGCATTACTGTGTTGTTGCTAAATCAGGTGAATGGAATGCGAGGTGAGGAGGGTTCCTATGGCAGAGATTTCATTACTTTTTCACAACACACCTTAGCACAGGTCTAGTTTGTCCAGCTTCTAGGAAAATGAATAATTAAAAGGAAATGGTACGTGTCCGAATCAGCAGTGTCCATGCACACAGAGTTGAATAAGATGAAGCAGCCTGGAATTTTTATTATGGTTTTATATTTTTTTGCTTTCTCATTTTTTTGTTAATCCACCTAGCTTAGTGAAATTAAGTGTCACAGGCATAGAAGTAAATCCAAGCATTTCTATCCAGCATTAAATTCTTTCTGTATCATAAAGCATACCTTTTTTCATAATATGTACCATTATTGCATGATTTATTTTCAGTCTTTTGCAATGAATAATCTCAAAGTCACTATCCTGTTTTAGTTGAAGGCAAGGGAAACTATAAAATGGCACCAAACTCACATGGAATTAGCTGGGGAATCTGCTGTATCTATTATTCCAGCTCAAGCAGAATTGCTCTGCAGCTCAGTAACTGTAAAAAGACCCATTGATAGCAACCCCTTTCATTGCAGTGGCACTTTACATGGCAATGATAATACATGATAACTCAAGCCAACACAGAACAAAATATCTGTGGTATAAGATAACATCGGATTTTATCAGTGTGAAAATTTGGCCTAATATTGCTTGCTTGGATCCAAATGTCTTTCAGCCAACTTGATTTAAGATGTTAATGCCATTTTCTGTGGGTGGAAGTATGGAATTGTGATTTCCTTTTGTGTTTCAGAGGCTTGTTGGAGAAACATTAGATATCAAGGCTCCATGTGGGCCAGACCCTGCATGTTTTGAAAGGGCTCTATGTAGGTACTCATTACTCATCTAAGAAAACCTTTGTACTCAGTATGTTTTAACTGGCTGAATGTAAATTAAAAACAAATACTACTATATTTACCAATTCTTATATGTCCCAGGATATCCATTTTTAAACGCATAATTCGGTTTAGTAAGTGTTCAATGGGCATCTATTATACACTGTGCTAGACATTCATGATAATACAAGGACAAAGTTATCATATAGAAAAGGGAGAAAAAGCATACAAATGCTATACAATATGGCAAAATGTTGGAAGAATATACACAAAATGCTTTGCTAAAGGGTTCTGAGTAGAGTGACATTCCAAGATGGAAGGAAGGAAGAAAGATTCAAACAGCCATTGGTCAGATGCTCTTTGCAGTTATCAATGTTTGACATGAGAAAGTGAATGAATGAATGATGTATTTTGTCAGATAAATTATGCAGGGTCAGTATGATGTTTGCCCTATGGAAATTAGAAGGGTTGGATATTCAAGACAGAGGAAAAAACACAGGCAATAATACAACAGCTAGTAAAAACACAGCAATACTGGGGAGGAAAAAAACACCAAATGGTTTTGTTGGATGTGAAGAGATTTACATAGAATTGGAGTCACTAAAGTACACTGAAGTCATGCTTTTTTAGAACTATAAAGTTAAGATGAGAAACTTATATTTAATTCAGGGGTAGCAATCAAAACTGGGAAATGATATGATTTTAATAGGGCTTCAGGAAGATGGATGTAATCTTGGCCACATGACTTTGAACCAGAGAGACCTAGGCATGAATGTTAGTGCCACCAGTTAGCTCTCTGTGGGTAACTTAATCTCTCCAAGCCTCAGACTCTTCATCAGTAAAATGAAGATAATAAACCCACCATGAATGTATAAATCCATGGAACACCAATACCAGGATAATTGTTATCTCCAGGGACAGAAGGTCAGGAATGGGATTGGTGAAGTGAGGACAAAGGAGACTTCAGCTGTTGCTGAAGCAAAAATGGCAAAAGGTGAGCATTGTCCATACTCCATGTAAAAAACATTTATATTATTTTAAGCGTATCTAAATGTTTGAAATATTTCATAAATATATATTTTAAAAAGCCTAAGTTGTAGCCATGGTTGCAGGACATACTATTTATCAAGTGTGAGAAAGCCCTGGCACGTGGCTGTATCTCATAAATAGGAGTTATTTCGTTATTGTTTTTACAATGTTGCAATTAGGGCGGTGAAACAGAAAATAAAGGATGAAAGAGAAGTGGTGGAATAAAATTGTAGGGCATGGAGTACTTCCACTTATAGCCAAAATAGAATAACAGAGACTGAGCTTGCCTTCTTTCTTAAAACCACCTAAAACATGGACAAAGTGTATGAAACAAAGTTTTTCAAGATTGTGGACATCAGACAATGAAGAGCGGTGTTCCCAGAGGGATGGGAAACAAATTACATGAGTCTTATAAATGCTCCAGCTTACTGACTGAAGAGTTTCCTGGGCTTGGAGCAGGAGAGGGAAGTCAGGTGGATCCCAGTGGTCTCTGTAAGTTGAGGAGACAAGGGTGAGAGTCCAGGGAGGCCAAGCTTTCAAGCACCTAGAGTTTGCAGGACAGAATATAGGAGAAGTGAGAGCTGCCCAGACAGAGGACTCTAGGAGACAGAGGACTCTAGGAGATTTTTAGAAGGTACATCTTGCATATTCACCTGAGTAATAATCAGCATATGCATGTAAGGACATTACCTAATGCCAGAAAAACAACCATCCAAAAGGATTAGAGGAAACAGCCCTTAAGATTTCACACAAAGCCATGAAGATTGCCTGCTTACACCAGCAAGAACAGAAAATAGTACTGATGGCAGCAGTGGCCTATCTGGAATGGCTGCTGCAAAGACACCAACTGCAGTGGTGGAGGTACTGCCAGGATGGCATGTTCCGTGGAGCTGGTGGAAGCTGGGGACAGGTGGAAGTCCCCCGTCCTTCTGAGTTGGAGGGGTAGGACCCCTGCTCTCCCAGGCACAGCTGCAGCAGGCATTGGCTTGCAGGTGCCCCTTGGCAGAAACAGCATGGGCACCATGAACGGAGGTAGAAAGTGGACAGGCTCCTGGACAGAAAGCGGTGGGTCCCTGGTGAAGCCCCAACTTCAAACCAGGGATTGTCTAAGCCTGGGGGCTGGGTCTCCAGTTCTGTGGACCAGAGTGATAACTTACGGTGCATTTTCCAGGCCTGCCCATGGCTGCCCATGGACCAATCAGCATGCCTCTGAACTTCCTCCCCTCTGAAGCCCATAAAACCACTAGACTTAGCCAGACTAGGGCAGATGATGGGATGACCTACCTGTGGAGAGGAGCTACCCACTGTGGGTCTCCTCCCAGTTGAGAGCTGAACAGACATTGAGACAACCTGCCTGCAGAAAGGAGCTACCCACTTCAGGTCTCAATAAAGCACCTCTTTGCCTTGCTCACTCTCTGGTTGTCCATGTACCTCACTCTTCCTGGATGCGGGACAAGAACTTGGGACCTGCCGAATGGTGGGACTGAAAGAGTTGTAACACGAACAGTTCTGAAATTCGCTCTCCTCCCCACCCCCACCCCACTTGCCACATTTCAGGCATGAGAAGGAGAGAAGAGAGAAGAACTGTGGCCCTTCGGGGAGCCCAGACCTAGAAACTCCCTGAGCCAGGGCTATGACTTCATCTTTGGGGCTCTGTGGTTCCTAATGTCTCCAAGCTCCCAGGTGCCACCACATTCCCCAGTGCCCACAGTGGAAGCTGCTTGTGGTACGCCCAGTCCAGCTGCAGCCTCACAAAGAGCTGGCACCTGTGCCAGTGCCTGGAGCTGCCTGCCCCACTACAGTCAGCGTGCCTGGCTGTGCACAGTGGCCGGACACCATGCTTGCCACTCTGAGCCTGGTTTGCCCTTGGCAAACATGGGATCAGGGCTGGAAGCATGAGCCAAGTGCAGCCTCCAGGCTGAGTGAGCGGAATAAGCTCAGTGGGCCCGAGCAAAACTTGGGCAAAGGCGCCAACTGCCACAGAGGTTTCCAGCTGGCAGAGCAACACCCCAAGGATCCTGTGACAGTATAATTCATAAAGCATCAATAAAGTACTCAGAAGGGCTTTATTTTACTAGTGGAGAAAAATTAATCCTAGATAAAGTGCTTCTCTGATCCTACATAACAAAACTTTTTTTTTTTTTTTTTTGAGAGGGCGTGTCACTCTTGTCGCCCAGGCTGGAGTGCAATGGTGCGATCTCGGCTCACTGCAACCTTCACCTCCTGGGTTCAAGCGATTCTCCTGCCTCAGTCTCCCCAGTAGCTGGGATTACAGGTGCTTGCCACTATGCCTGGCTAATTTTTGTATTTTTAGTAGAGATAGGGTTTCACCATGTTGGCCAGGCTGGTCTCGAACTCCTGACTTCAGGTGATTTGCCTGCCTCAGCCTCCCAAAGTGCTGGGATTACAGGCATGAACCACTGCTCCTGGCCCATAACAAAAGTTTATAACAAGACCCAAAAGAATCAAATTTTTAAATTTCCAAGTAATTTAAATATATTGTGGAACAAATCTCAAAATATTTCTAAGAATGTAAAAATATATAGCATCCAACAAAGTAAAACTCATAATATTTAAAGACTAATTTGACAAAAGATATATAATACCTGTACACTGAAAACTATAAAACATTGCTGAAGTTAATTTAAACAAACTTCAACAAATGGAGAGATAGATATATTATGTCCATGGATCTGAAGACTAAATATTTTTAATTTTTTCCAAGTTGATCTATAGATTCAATGCAATACCAGTGAAAATTCATAAAATTTGTAGGGAAATACAATGGACCTATACTAGCCAAATCAATTTTCAAAATGAAAAACAAAAGTTATACTATCTGATTTTAAGACTTATCATGAGGTTATAGTAGTCAACCCAGTGTCAGACTTATGTTAATATAGGGAAATAGATCAATGGTACAAAACAGATAATCCAGAAACCAAAGTAGAGAGACCAACACACATATATGATCAACTGATTTTTCACAAAGTGAAGAAAGAGTTTCATTCAAGTTTCTAACAAATGGTGCCAAACAATTTGCAAATACAAATAAGAAGAAATTTTGGTCTACCTTGAGCCACATACAAAAGTTGAGTGAAAATGGATCATAGATCTAAATGTGAAACGTATAAATATACAACTTATAAAAGAAACATAAGAGAAAAATCTTTATAACCTTGGATTGGGCAAATATTTCTCATTTGTGACACCAAAAGCATGATATATAAAAGAAGAAAGAGAACTTTATCAGTATTATAAACTCTTCTTCAAAAGACACTGCGTGTTGGCTTGTGCCTATAATCCCAGCACTTTGGGAGGCTAAGGTGGGAGAATCGCTTGAACCCAGGGCTTTGAGACCAGCCTGGACAACATGGTGAGACCCTGTCTCTACAAAAAAAAAAAAAAAAAAAAAAAAATTAGTTGGGTGTGGTGGCAAATGCCTGAGGGTGAGGTGGGAGGACTACTTGAGCCCAGGAGCTCAAGGCTGCAGTGAGCCATGTCTCCAAGCGGCAAATGGCATATAAGCAAAGGAAAGGATCAACATCATTCTGAAAAATGCAAAGTAACCTATGGTGATAGAAAAAAAGCAAATAGTGGCCTGGGCGTGGTGGCTTACACCTATAATCCCAGCACTTTGGGAGGCCAAGGCGGGTGGATTACCTGAGGTCAGGAGTTCAAGACCAGCCTGGACAACATGGTGAACCCCATCTCTACTAAAAATACAAAAATGAGCTTGGTATGGTGACATGTGCCTGTAGTACCAGCTACTCAGGAGGCTGAGGCAGGGAATCACTTGAACCTGGAAGGCGGAGGTTGCAGTGAGCCGAGATCACACCACTGCACTCCAGCCTGGGCAGCAGAGCAAGACTCTCTCTCAAAAAAAAAAAAAGAAGAAAGCAAATAGTAGTTGCCTGGGAATAGGGAGGACAAGGGGACAAAGTTGCCTGAGGCAACTTTTAAGGGTTATGGCTATGTTTTCTATCTCATGTGCTTTATAGACGTATCCATGTCAAAATTTATCAAATTACATACTTTAAGTGCAGTTTATTGTAATGTAAATTGTACCTCAATAAAGACATTAACATGATTATAGAGAATGTAATCTTATTGGCAGGAAAGAAAGGAAGAAATCAAAGATGACAAGAGACTGTCAAGATTTCAACTTTGAGTGACTGATGAATGTGGTGTTTCTGTAAATGAGAAGGAGAACAAACAGACTGGTAGAGATAATGATGAGTTCATTGGAGACATATTGAATTTGAGATCCTGATGAGTTATTCAGGTAGATGTCCAACAGACATCTCTTTCTAGACTTCTCAAGAGGCATGGGCTGCAGATTTTAAAAAGGGTAGAGACCACGTCACAAAAGTGATTACTGAATTGCTGGAAACAACAGGTGAGCTTGCTAAAGGGAAATAGAAGTGTGTGGAACTTCGAGGAATATCTACACCTGCAGGCATAGAGAACAAGAAAAGAGTGAAAATGGAGGCAATGGTTGGTAAATTATGAAATGCAGGATTGAGCATGGTCACAAACTGAAGGCCATGACAGTGTTTCAAAGACTAAACAATCTCTAGTATCAAACACAGCATTAAAGTTGAGGAAAATGAAGACTGGGCAAACAAGTGGCAGGATATCAGTAATCTGGGTAAAAACAAAAATAAAACAAACAAAACAACTTTGGAAGGATATTAGAGACCAAAACCTGATTTTGAGGGGCTAAGTATTGCATGGATTTGAATAAACAGAGGCACATAACCTCCTGCCATTTTTTTTAAAGAATACAGATGGAAAGGTAGTTTGTGAAGACTCATGGTCAATAAAAGTATTTTCTTTTTTTGAGGCAGGGACCCACTTTGTTGCCCAGGCAGGAGTGCAGCGGCATGATCACAGCTCACTGTAGCCTTGACCCAAGCAGCTGGGACGACAGGAACACACCACCACACCTGGCTAACTTTTATATGTTTTGTGGAGATGGGGACTCCCTCTGTTGCCCAGTTTGGTCTCAAAATCCTGGGCTCAAGCAATCCTCCTGCTTCAGCCTCCCAAAGTGTTGGGATTACAGGTGTGAGCCTGCAACTGGCCAAAAGTGTTTTCTATTAGAGTTTGGGTAATAGGAACGTGATTTGAGGTAAGGAGGAGAAAGGCAGCAGGAGGGATTGTAGATAAAAGCCACGTTAAGTTATTGCACAGTGGTATTCATATTGGCTACACATTAGAACCACCTGCGGGAGGCTTAGGAAATACTCATGCCTTGGAGAGTCAAAGCAGAACCTGAGGTTGGAGCAAAACCTGGGGAGCTTCAATCTTTTCCAAGTAGGGAGGAAGAACATTGCTACGAGTAAGAGTATCGGTAGGAGCGAGATTTCTCCTCCAACGTTACACACTTGCTTTTGGCATAGGAAACAAATGGCTCTTCCTTGTAAGAGGAAGAAGAGGAGGAGGACAACCAGGAGGAGCAGGAGGGAGGAGTAGGAAGAGGAGGGAGAGCAGCATCAGGAGGAAGGGGAGGCAGAACTCCTTCCTTGATGTTTTGTTGTTTGTTGCTGTCAGGAGACATTTTCTATGACTTTTACCCCCTTGGCTTCCACATGTAATTATTATTTGGAGTCAAAGTCAGTGAGAGAAATGTGAGCTCTTCAAAGAGAAAATGTAATTTTGAAGCATCTCCTCTTGCCTTCTCTGGATTTTGAAGGTCATGCCAGGCAGTTTGTGCTTCAGCTGTAACTGAGTTAGCCACCCACACCACTGTCAAGGGTTGCCCCAAGCAATAAAATGGTGCCATCCAACACTTGTGCTCTGTCTCCAGCCTGCAGGGGGTCAGGCTATACTGTCTTTTTTAAATGACCTCAGGCTGCTGTGCATTTGAGTTCTTTCTGGTTTTAGTTTATTTGCAAGCTCTTCCAACATAAGCTGTTATTTATTTTATTTTATTTTTTGCTATTAGTAGGTGACTAACTCTCTAGCAGAGATGGATAATGATATGGTGGGAAAGACATGGGCTTTGATGGAGACTGACGAGGGCTCATGTCTCTGCTTTGGCCTTTACAGCTATAGGCAAGTTTTTTTTTTTTTTTTAAACTTCATCAAGCCTAATTTTAGTTTTTTAATCTATAACAAAGAAATAAATAATGTATGTTTTTTGGTCATGCATGCGTGAAAATTAGAGCTGTTCTCTCTCTCTCTCTCTCTGTAAATATATACACATATATATACACACACACACATACATATGCATATATGGAATGTAGTAGAAAACCACCTGTTTTCTCCTACTCTAAACTCATACTCACAGTCAATATTTTGCTTCTGACACTAGATGTGTGTTTTCCATACATTGATTCTCTGCAGACAGCAAGGGGTATCCTATAATTTAACTCAATTCTCACGCTGTCTGTCTGGAGATAGCATTAGATCCCACAGGTTAAGGGCTCACAACCAAGACTGACCTCACTTCAGATGTTAACTGCAAGTCTCAGGTTGTGGCTTGTGCTTCTGACTGATGGGCTATAAATTGAAGGTTCCCATGAACATTTTCTTGGGTATGATCATTTGCTAGAATGTCTCACAGAACTCAGAGAAACACTTTATCTATGTTTGCCCATTTATTATAAAAGAATACAACTCGGGAACAGCCCCAGACAGAAGAGATGCATTGGGAGAGGTCTGGAGACAGGGATGCAGAGCTTGCATGTCCTCCTGGGGCAAGCCACCTTCCACATGTTCAGCAAACTGGGAGCACCTGGAACCCCACAGTGCAGGGATTTTTATGGAGGCTTCATCACATAGGCGTCATCAGTTGTTACTCCATCTCCAGCTCCTTTCCCTTTCTCAAAGAGTGGCAGATGGGGCTGAAAGTTCCAAGCTTCTAATTACAGCTTGGTCTTTCTGATGACCAGCCCCCACTCCTAATGTCACCTAATTACAACAAAAGATACTCATATTACCCAGGAAATTCCAAGAGATTAAAATATCTTTGTCAGGAAGCAGGGTCAAAGAACAAATATTAGAACAAGAAATTCTCCTATTACTCCCTATTGCTCAGTAAATTACAAGATTTTAGGAGCTCTGTGCCAGGAATGGGGGCCAAAGACCAAAATCTATCTTTCCTTTCCTTCCTTCCTTCCTTCCTTCCTTCCTTCCTTCCTTCCTTCCTTCCTTCCTTCCTTCCTTCCTTCTTTCCTTCCTTTTTTTTTTCTTTTCTTTTTTTTTTTTTTGAGACAGAGTCTTATTTTGTCACCCAGGCTGGAGTGTAATGGCACAATCATGGCTCACTGCAACCTCCACCTCCCAGGTTCAAGTGATTCTTATGCCTCAGCCTCCTGATTAGCTGGGATTACAGGCACCCACTACCATGCCGGGCTAATTTTTGTATTTTTAGTAGAGACAGGGTTTCACTATGTTGGCCAGACTGGTCTCAAACTCCTGGCCTCAAGTTATCCACCTGCCTCAGCCTCCCAAAATGCTGGGATTACAGGCATGGGCCACTATGCCCAGCCCTCAAAATATATATTTCTTATTACAAATCACTATATATATACACACATATATATTATATATACATATATATATAACCTAACAGTGGCATAGCAGTGAAAAGTAAATGCTAGCTGTTATTAGTGTCCTTTCTCATGCTTTTACATTTACTTGTTAGAATCCTTAGACCAGTGGTTCGCAAAATGTTCTCTTCAGATCCACGATGTCTGATCTGACACATGATAATAAGTAACATGGTTGAGTCCAGTTTTTCCCAACCTTTTATCCTCTTCACCTGCCTCCTAAACCCTTGGTTTCTATTTGCCTTTGCATTTGTCCTTGAGAAAGGTCTGCTTTTGTATGGCATCTTGGCTTCTAGGTTGGTACACTGGGTTTCTCAACTTCATCTGATTTCAGTTCCATGTAATAAATAATAGCCATTTTAGCTAGAGTTTTAGCTATGAATAGCTTCTTTCCTCATAACTTCATCTTATATTTATTGCCTAAAATGATAGATTGAAAGTCATCACCTAGCAACTGGCACATTTTTTTCTTGTGGTCTAGTTACTTGTAATGATTGACTATTGCTGTAGCTTCAGTCGCTCGTCTTGGTCAAAAATGGATATAAGGGGTCTGTCTATAAATAGAGACCATTTACATACTCTCAAGATTATCAGTGCAACTTACTGAAATGAGTTCATTTGTACAGAACACTTTGTCTATCAATTTATTTCTCACATCTTCAAAAGGAGTAGCTGATTCAAGCCTATCTAGGATTTTATACTTACAGTACCTTTATTAGTTCTGTTATCTCAAACCCCAGATCTCCTGTTGGAGACTGGCTTTTTGTGGCTCTGTAAAAACAGCGACTAAAATCTTAAAGCAAGAAAGAACACAAAAATTTTTATATCGCTTCATGTTCATTTCCCATATATTGCTCTGTCACAAAAAATTAATGCTTTGTACTTTAAAAGAGCCTTTCATCCAAAAACCTCAAAGAACTTTATAAATAAGTAAGCATGATTATTCACCTTTACAGGGTGGGAATGATGCACAAAGCTGTTAAAAGTGTATTGTGCATTATTTCCAAGCTCAGGAAAAAGTTCATTTTAATGTAATGCATGTGAAATTAGTCGATTTGGTGTTTAAAGAGTGTGCACACTAGGTTTCTCTAGGCCTCAACAGACTATAGATATTAATAAAGGTACAACAATGGTAAACCCAAATTTCCCTGGCTTTTCTCTCCTTGTGCGTGACGTAAGACCTCAGCTTCCTGCAAAGCCCCTTATGTGTATCTGGGTGTCCCTAGGAGGCATCTCTCCCATGCTCAAGAGCTGTCCATCCCTGCTGGGCCTCCTCTGCTTCACTGAGCGGCAGAGTTTCCAATCAGGAGCTGGAATGCAGTTTCCCTCCATTGCACAGCCAGACACTCTCACAAAGTTAATCATGCCCCTTAGGTGCTTACCGACCTGTAGTGATGTGGGGGAGTGGATACTCTTCCCTGCCTGTAATCTTCTATGATGAGGCAGTCCAAGGTGAAGCATCTTGAACTCCACCGTTTTGCAAGTGGCGTTTCCTCTCAAGGAAAATAGTTCTGTCACTTCTTACTTCGCGCCCCGCTCCCCGCCCCACCACCACCACAATGGAGAGCTGGGCTCAGAGATGTGGTCTGATGTTGAACATTATGTCAGACTCAGAGCTTAGTGACTTTTGTGTGCTTGACACCATGGCCTGCTCCACCATATGCCGCCTGGTGTGCACTCCAGGAGGCTGACCTGTAAGCAAGAGGAACGCAGACTGTATGCTCCTGGACCTGGTCTGTTACAATCAGGAGGTTCTCCTGATGAACATGGAACTGCCACAGAACTTCAATGTCATAAAAGACTGCTCCATGAGCAGAATGGATCAAGACAACAATACCCATCTGTGTCATATTGGAACACAGACAAAAACATGAACGTTGTCCAAGCCACAAAAATGGACAACTAGTTAACTAGAAGAGGAAAATGATATTGGGAAGTGGGGAAATTCTATAAGCAGGTATCTTAGTAAATCTTATCTAGAATGAGGGAGCAATGCAATGAGATTAAAGAAGCTGCTTTGGCCTCCCTTTGCTGACAGCAGTCAATCCAGGATGAAGCCTCTTCCTTCCTTCAGCCTTTGCCCAGATTACCCTCCACCATCCCAATTTAAGAAAGACTAAGTCCTAACACCCCCTCATGGAGACTCCCCACGGTTCTCTATGGTAAGCATTCTGGCCCGCTATAATGAGCAACAAACCCAACATGTTCAACTACACACCTGTAGTTTGGCTGTGCCACACCCAAATCTCAACTTGAATTGTATCTCCCAGAATTCCCACATGTTGTGGGAAGTACCCAGTGGGAGGTAATTGAATCACGGGGGCTGGTCTTTCCCATGCTATTCTCATGATAGGGAATAAGTCTCATGAGATCTGATGGGTTTATCAGGGGTTTCTGTTTTTGCTTCCTCCTCATTTTCTCATGCTGCTGCCATGTGGAACTGTAAGTCAAATTAAACCTCTTTTTCTTCCCAGTCTCAGGTATGTCTTCATCAGCAGCATGAAAACAGACTAATATACAATGGCTCTATTGCTGTCTGATGTTTGTTGGGTTTGGCCAATGGAAGGACGATTGGAGTGTAAGAGCAGAATGGGGTCAGGGTGCTTATTCCCCCGTCTGCCTCCCTCCTGCAACATGTGTCCTCTCTTTTCACATTCCAGTGACCACACAGGCCCCACTGTGTCATTAGCCCTGAGACACTTCATCAGCTCTTGTTGGTTTCCCTACATTCTGACCACATGTATAGCATCTGTTTGTTAAAACTTTAGTGAACCAATATGAGAGTGCTGACAATTTATAGCAACAACCAAAGCTTCTTTATTAGATTCTCCTCATTACATTCTGACCCTTTTCTCTTAGGCTGTGTTCTTCCCAGAATATTTTTCAGTCCTCATGCAAACAGGCCACTGGCTTGTCTGCCTCACTGGTTTGCCAGGCACAATCCAGATAGGGCAGAATTATACTTGGACAAGTTATCCTTTTTTGCTGCCCTAACCTAAGTGATAAGCTTAGGAAAGAAATCTTCAGAAATTATTAAATTTCAAGATCAACTGATTGGTAGGACTTTTCTTTCTGACTACCATGTCAGAAAATTGCAATTGCATATGAGTTGTGGAAATCAAATCCCAGAGGAAAAAAAAATTAGGGGTATGAAGATGTATATATTCAAGAATAAACTCATTTTCACTATAAAGAAAGAACAAAGAATATTAATCAAACACATCAATGACCCTAACAATGAATTACCTAAGAGATCACCCTTAATACATTAAAAGATGTTTAGCATTTTAATGCTTATTTTTTCTTTTAAAACCAACCACACAGCAATAGAAAATGGGGAATACTATAGTGGGGAGGGAAGGAGGTGGGAAAGGGTTGAAAAGTCTACCTAGTGGGTATTATGCTCACTACCTGGGTGACAAGCTCAATTGTACCTCAAACCATAGCACCATGCAATATACTCGTGTAACAATCCTGTACATATACCCCCTGAATCTAAAATAAAACTTGAAATTATAAAAATTAAAATAAAACAAAACTAACCACAGACAGATTAAAGTCCAAGAGACACAGTAGACAAATTTCCTTCCGTGGAAGCTACTCTGCGAGGAAATGCCGATCCTAACATCATGTTTTAAGTTTTAGCAAACTATTTGTTCTTCTCCTGGCTTAGTTTGGTGCTATTATTGTTTTACCACATATTCTTTTAAAATATGTGATTTTGAAAAACTTTCCCTACAGATGCAATTGTTTCAAAATTGCATGTTGGGGCTACATTTCTTTGTTCCTGTGGGAATACATTTTTACTTGTATAATGTAAGTCAGTAGGAAAATAAGATTTGCTTGAAGAAAATCATTTTCCAGCCATGCTTCGGGACCACTTGTAGTCTATCAGGCAGCTGTACCAATGTTATGTACGGAAATCCACTGACCCCAATGTTTCTTTCAGGGAGACTTATGGATAGTTCTAGAGATATTTACAAGAGGCAATGTGTACAGTTTCTAAAACATTTTAATTGTAATTGAAAAATAAAAAAGATGAAGGACAACAAAAGAATCTCCTGCTTCTAAAGTGCTACCTCCAGGAGTCGGCAAAGCTACCTGGAGGCTCTTCTTTGGGGTTAATTTTTCTCAAAGACTGAGGAAAGCTGTTTTTTCCCCTACTTGTGGTTAAGTGTTTTCATATAAAGTCTTATTTTATATAATGTGTTTATATAAAATACACACATTATGGGGGCTGGAAAATTTTGCATGAATTTGAAGATTAGACATGGTACATTCAAGGAAATTTCAGGTTTGTGGTGGGCTGCATTGAGTCATTGTCTCAGACCCTATGGGAACACTAAGACTTTTACATTTGCTATTAGGCAATATCTATAAATTATATACATCATACATAGGGTGATCAGTTTATTATAGACTTGGAAATGCACAAGTGACTACTAGCTGTGTGAGGCAAGTTACTTAATCTCTTTAAGTCTCAGTTTCTCATTTGGGGAAATGATTGTACACTAAACTCAGAGTGCTTGTGAAGATTAAATGCCATCCATACTTAAAGAGTTTGTCAAAGTTCCAGGCCCAATATGTATTAGTTATTATTATTATTGTAGATATATTAGTTTAATATTTTGACTTGAAAACTGATATCTCTTATAAAATGTGGAGAGGACTTAAAGTGATCTTTAAGACATCATACTCTATACTATATGCATACTTTACAAATTATGTTCTTTGCAAATTTCTGGGAACACGTAATTCTCAACCAATAACACAGATCAATTTTATTTACTGTAACTTTTGAGAAGTATGTAAAGCATGCTACTGTAAAAATAAACCCAACTCTTGCATCTGTGATTAATTGATTTTGACGAGGGTGCCAACACAATTTAATGGGGAAAAGGAGTCTTTTCTTTTTTTTTCTTTTTTTTTTTTTTGAGACAGAGTCTCGCTCTGTGGCTCAGGCTGGAGTGGGGTGGCCTGATCTCAGCTCACTGCAAGCTCTGCCTCCCGGGTTCATGCCATTCTCCTGGCTCAGCCTCCGGAATAGCTGGGACTACAGGCGCCCGCCACCTCGCCCGGCTAGTTTTTTGTATTTTTTAGTAGAGACGGGGTTTCACCGTGTTAGCCAGGATGGTCTCGATCTCCTGACCTCGTGATCCGCCCGTCTCGGCCTCCCAAAGTGCTGGGATTACAGGCTTGAGCCACCGCGCCCGGCCCAAGGGAGTCTTTTCAACAAATGGTGCTGGGATAGTTAAACATCTATATGCAAAACAATAACATTGGACTCCTGGCTTAAATCATACACAAAAATTAACACAGAATGGATTAAAGACCTAGATGTAGAAGCTAAAATGGTAAAAGTCTTAGAAGATAAAATAAGAGTAAACCTTTGTGACTTTGGCTAGGCAATGGTTTCTTGACTAGAACAATAAAAGTACAAATGATAAAAGAAAAAAATAGATTGGACTACACTAAAATTAAAAATTTTACACTGCAAATGATAACATCAAAAAATGAAAGGACAAGATGGAATGAGAGAAAATATCTGCAGATCTTATATCTGATAAGGGACTCATATTCAAAATACATAAAGAATTCTGACTACTCAATAAAAAGACAAATAACTAAATTTAAAATTGGTCAAAAGATATGAATAGACATTTCTCCAAGGAAAATATACAAATGACCAAGAAGTACATATAAAAATGCTCAGCATTATTAGTCATCCGGCAAATGTAAACCAAAATCACGTTGAGATACCATCTCATAAACACTAGGATGGCTATCGTGAAAAGGTTGCAAAATGGCAAATGTTGGTAAGGATGTGGAGAAGTTGCAACTTTCACACATTGCTGGTGGGAATGTAAAATGGTTCAGCCATTTTGGAAAACACTCTGGCAGGTCCTTAAAATGATTAACATATAGTGTGTTAATCATGTGACCCAGTGATTAGACTGCTTAGTATACTCCTTAGTATATATCCAAGAGAAATAAAAACATTTGCACACACAAAAATGTGTAGATGAGTATTTATGGCAGTGTTACCAATAACATAGAAGTAGAAACAACCCAAAAGTCCATCAACTGATGAGTGACTAAACAAAATGTGGTATATCCATACAGTGAAATACTATTTGGCAATAAAAAGAAATGAAGTACTGATACATGAATCAACATGAATGAACCCTGAAAAACATGCTAAGTGAAAGAAGTTGGTAGCAAAAGACCATATATTGTGTGACTGCATTTGTACAAAATGTCTGGGATAGGCAGATCTACAAAGACAGAAAGCAGGTCAGTGGTTGCCAGGGACTGGGAGGAGAGGAGGCTTGGAGAGAATGGGGAGTGGTTGCTAATGGGTACAGGATTTTTTTTTTGGTCAGGTCATGAAATTGTTCTAAAATCAGACTGATTATTGCTTGGCCCCTCGAATATATTTCAAACATTGAATTGTGCATTTAAAAATGGGTGAGTTGCAATAGTAAAGACTTGAAACCAATCCAAATGTCCATCAGTGATAGACTGGATTAAGAAAATGTGGCACATATACACCATGGAATACTATGCAGCCATAAAAAAGGATGAGTTCCTGTCCTTTGTAGGGACATGGATGAAGCTGGAAACCATCATTCTGAGCAAACTATTGCAAGGACAAAAAACCAAACACCACATGTTCTCACTCATACGTGGGAATTGAACAATGAGAACACTTGGACACAGGAAGGGGAACATCACACACCAGGGCCTATCATGGGGTGGGGGAAGTGAGGAGGGATAGCATTAGGAGACATACCTAATGTAAATGACGAGTTAATGGGTGCAGCACACCAACATGGCACATATATACATATGTTACAAACCCGCATGTTGTGTACATGTGCCCTAGAACGTAAAGTAACATTTAAAAAAGAATAAAATAAAATAAAACGAATGAATTGTGTGTATTGTTTAATCTCAATATAGTTGTTTTTTGAAAAAGAAAGAAAAAGAAACCTGAAACATGTCTTGAATGTTAGACCTCATAGTCAGTTTCCTCAGTATAGGTTTTTAACATATAGGATATCTATTTGATCTTTGCTTTGGTTCTGCTTAACACTATATTTTACAGCAGTCGAAGTCTGCATGCCTGTTTGAGCAAATTGGAGACCATTGGAAATTTGGATGGGAAAGTAATTCGCTGAGTTGAACCTTGGCCAAAAGGCACTGTGTTCTAACTGGAAGGTACTATTGGATTTTTAAAACAGTTTTATTGAGGTGTAATTGATATACAAAAAAATCTGCATATATTTAATGTATACAACTTGATGAGCTTGAACATGCACATACATGCATGAAACCATCACCACAGAGTAATAAATATATCTATCACCTCCAAAAGTTTGCTTCTGCCTCTCTTTCCTTTTTTTTGTGATAAGAACACTTGAGAGCTCCTTTTAAACAATTTTTCTGTATTCAATATAGTTTTGTTAACTATAGGCACTGCTGTACAACAGACCTCTCCTATTCATCTTGCAGAATTGAAACTTTATACCATTTGAACAACAACTCCCCATTTACCCCTCCCTCCAGTCCCTGGTGACCAGAATTCTACTCTCTGCTTCTAGGAATTTGACGGTATTTGTCCTCATGCTGGTGGAATATTTGTCCTTCTGCGACTGGCTTATTTCACTTACCATAATGTGTCAGTTCCTAGGAATAGGGTTTTCTGTCCCTTGCATAAGATAGGAATCATACTTTTCAACCAGCTCCCCTTTTCTGTTGGACAAGTGGTATAGTATTGACGCACAGTTTAGAGTGCAACCTCCTGAGTGAAAAACGGTATTCCTTGCCATGCCTGAAATTTCTTTTTATTTCTTTGCCTTCCATCCAACTATTGATCGAGGTAGGATTCTGTGTAACTTACAAGGTGTTAGGTGTTGTCAGACTATCACGTTAGAGCTCTAAGACCTGCCGCTGTAATGGGCTGACTGTCTTTATGGAGGTGGAGAGCAGAAGGGCAAGCTGGTGGATTAAGGAACAGAAGCACTTGCCTTAAGGGACCCAGAAGCCTAGCTCAAAATCAGTGCCCCTGGAACCTCCATCTTATTGACAAAGCAAGTAGCTGTCATTGTACATTACAAGGCCCTGTCTTTTAGACAAGCAGTCTCTGTTTTCTTTTATGTGATGGACTATTTTTGGATGTGTTCTTGACCATTATCTAATAATACATATATATATTTAACTATAGATTACATATTTATATTTATTGTTATATAATATACATATCCATAACTTTTTTTTTTTTTTTTTTGAGATGGAGTCTTGCTCTGTTGCTCAGGCTGGAATACAGTGGTGCAATCTCACTGCAACCTCTGCCTCCCGGGTTCAAGTGATTCTTGTGCCTCAGCCTCCCATGTAGCTGGGACTACAGGCACATGCCACCACACCTGGCTAATTTTTGTATTTTTAGTAGAGACGGGGTTTCACCATGTTGGTTGGGCTAGTCTTGAACTCCTGACCTCAGATGATCTGCCTGCCTCAGCCTCCCAAAGTGCTGGGATTACAGGCATGAGCCACCATATCCAGCCTATATATATATATTCATAACTTATTTGGCAATTAAAAATACTGCCTGTTAGCAATTGTAAATAATATTTTAGATGGGCTGATGTATAGTAAAAAGCAAAAATTGTTCTGAGTCAGAAAAATTCAAATCTTGGTCCTACCAGTTAAAAGTGCTGGACCTCGGGGAAATCATGCAAGCTCCTTCTGGGTTTTGGCCCCCTCCTCTGTTAATAGGCTAATAATGTTACCTATCCTGTGGGATTGATCTGAGGATTCAATGGAGCAATGTTTGCCAAAGTGCTTTTGTAAAGTTAAAAGGGCTCTCATAGTCATCTTGTTGTATGTGGACCATTTAACGTCCCCAGTGAGACTGAAGGCTCCCTGGTTTTGCAGATCCTCAGGATGAGTGAGGACACTCAGTTCAGATTTGCTGATTTTTTTGGTTGTTTTGAGGGCCTTCTGGTTGTTGGGAGACAAGAGGTGTTCAAGGCACCTTTTTCTGACTCACTTCTAAGGAGACTGGGACATGGCATGGGTCGAGTGTATCTGGGTGGGCCATTCATTCATTCACTTATTCAATAACCAATAATTGAGTATTGCTTGGGTCTAGGTGCTTGGGAAAAAGTGGTTCATTATAGTATACTGGCAAATGCTCCACTTCCAGGAGCTGACATTCCAGTGGAATAAGATGATCCAAATAATCAATGAAATAAAGAAATACACAATTTCAGAGAATTTTAGTCCCACTGCACAAAATAAAGCAAGACAAAAGGGTAAAAAGTGGGGGTGAAGACTTTCTTTATTTTTTCCCCATTTTATATTGACAAGTTTCAAATCTACAGAAAAGTTAAAATAATAATATGCAACGAATATGCATTTTCTCATCACCCAAATCCATCAGTTATTAACATAACGCCACACTTGCTTTCTTTCTCCCCTGTATGTGAGCATGTCTTTATGTACTTCTTTGTGTACACATGTGTGGGTTTTTGTTGTTGTATCATTTAGAATAAGTTATAAATATCATGGAATTTTAACTCTAAACAGTTCAGCAAATATTTCCAAAGAACAGGATATTTACCTGTGTGACCACAATGCCATATGACTTTCAAAAAATTTAGTAGTAAAGCAAAACAAAAACAAAAAAAACTGGGAGGCATCATATTACCTGACTTCAAACTATACTACAAGGCTAACCAGCTGGGTGCTGGTACAAAAACAGACACATAGACGCATGGAACAGATTAGAGACCTCAGAAATAAAGCTGCACACCTACAACCATCTGATCGTCAACAAAGTCAACAACAACAAGCAACAGGGAAAGGACTCCCTATTTAATAAATGGTGCTGGGATAAGTATAATTGGATAGCCATAGGCAGAAGATTGACACTGGACCCCTAGTTTTACCATATATGAAAATCAACTCAAGATGGATTAAAGAATTAAATGTAAAACCTAAAACTATAAACCCTAGGAGAAAACATAGGAAATACCATTCTGGACATTGCCCTGGGCAAAGACTTCATGACAAAGACTCCAAAAGCGATTGCAACAAAAATAAAATTTGACAAGTGGGAGCTTATTAAACTAAAGAGCTCTTGTGCAGCAAAAGGAACTATCCCCACTGTAAACAAAGAACTTACAGAATGGGAGAAAATATTTACGAACTATGCATCCAGCAAAGATCTAATATCCGGAATCTATAAGGGATCTAAACAAATCAACAAGCAAAAAACAAACGACCCCATTAAAAATGGGTGAAGGACATGAAAAGATGCTTCTCAAAAGAAGACTTACATATAGCCAACAAACACGAAAAAATGCTTAATATCACTAATCATTAGGGAAATGCAAATCAAAACCACAATGACATATCATATCACACCAGTCAGAATGGCTATTATTAAAAAGTCAAGAAGTAACAGATGCCGGCAAGATATTGGAGAAAAGGGAACTTATATATACTGTTGATGGGAATGTAAATTAGTTCAGCCACTGTGGAAAGCAGTTCAGAGATTTTTTCAAAGAACTTAATAGAATTACCATTTGACCCTGCAATCCCATCACTTGGTATATACCCAACAGGCACAGTGGCTCACGCCTGTAATCCCAGCACTCTGGGAGGCCGAGGCAGGCGGATCACAAGGTCAGGAGGTCGAGGCCATCCTGACTAATACGGTGAAGCCCCATCTCTAATAAAAATACAAAATATCAGCTGGGCATGGTGGCATGCGACTGTAGTCCCAGCTACTCGGAGAATTGCTTGAACCCGGGAGGCGGAGGTTTCAGTGAGCCGAGATCGTGCCACTGCACTCCAGCCTGGGAGACAGAGTGAGACTCCATCTAAAAAAAGTAAAAAGAAAAAAGAATATAAAAAAGAATATAAATTGTTCTATCATAAAGACACGTGCATGTGTATGTTAATCACAGCACTATTCACTATGGCAAAGATATAGAATGAATCTAGATGTTCATCAATGGTGCACTGGATAAAGAAAATGTGGTACATATACACCATAGACTACTACACAGCCATAAAAAAGAATGACATCATGGCCTTTGCAGCAACATGCATGGAGCTGGAGGCCATTATCCTAAGTGAATTAATGTAAGAACAGAAAACCAAATGCTGCATGTTCCCACTTATAAGTGAGAGCTAAACAATGAGGACACATGGACACAAAGAAAGGAGCATGGGGTCTATTTGAGGATGGGAGAAGGGTGAGAAATGAAAAATTACCCATCCTATTGGGTATTATCCTGATTATCTGGGTGACAAAATTACTGGTACACCAAACCCCTGTGACACACAATTTACACATGTAACAAATCTGCACATGTACCCCTTAAACCTAAAATTAAAAAAAAATACCACTATTGTCGTATGTAACAACATTATTTAACATGGAGTGAAATTTGATTTTTCCTCAATTTTCCCATAAATGTCCTTCATAGCTGTTTTTGCTATTGTTTGTGTGGGAAAGTGGTTATTTGGGTGATGAAAAAAAGTTTCTCTACAGATGTGGCTTTTGAGAAAAGACAAGAGTGTTGAGAAAGAAACAGTTGTGTGGTGATGTAGTACATAAGCCTAGACATGGAGAAGAGTAAGGTCCCAAGGTGGGAATGAGAGGATGCGTTTCAGATATCACAAAATTGCGCATGAACAAGAGGGAGCGTGTTGGTCAGAGAAGTTGGAGAGGCAGTTGGTAGCAGATGATGCAGAGCTTATGGAGCTGCTCATGAGTTGAGTTGAGTTTTGTATTAAGTCTACAGGGGAAGACACAGAGGATTTTTTTTTTTTTTTTTTTTTTTTTTTTTTTTTTTTTAAAAATATTTTTTTTTTTCCC